>NC_086453.1:19966009-20191009 GCF_028390025.1 Pseudophryne corroboree | reverse complement strand
TAAATATATTATTTACCTGGTTTAAGTTGAAGAAGACCTACAAGACCTACAAAATAAAATTGTGTTACAATGTGTAGTATTTTCTTCCATTATTATTATCTTTTATTTGTATGTACCCAGTACTATATGTATATATATACAGAGAGAGAGAGAGATGTACAATAGGATCTTCAAGGACTACAAAATAAAATTGTGTTACAATGTGTAGTAGTACTATACAAGAGGTGAACATAAAACTATTGCAAACACACAGGGTTCAACACTGGCGCAGAGCAAGCGGGAGGGGCAAGTACTCTGCACCAGGGCTTGGCTTGTTGAAGAGACCCGGAGCCACACCACCCCCACCCCCCTGCATACACACACGCAACAGGCAGTGCCCTGCACATTGAGTCGGTTCCACGGTGTGAATAGGGCAGGTTTAACCTGGTTTGGAACTATATCCCAAGTTTTGGGTCAGATGCGGATTTTTTAGTGGAAAAGCAGTATCACACAGCTTGAGCTTCCCAATCAAAAAATCCATAGAAAAAAAAAGAAAGATCAGCGCATTAGTGCCAGTGATTCACCTGCCAGCCAATCACAAGCTGCCAGTAAGGAAGCATGTTATCATTGGCTTGCTACAGAAGGTGAGTCCCAGACGCTCTTGAACTGTTTCTGTTTTAATTCTATGCAAATTACCAGAAAGACCAGAGCAGGCTGTTAAGCAATGGTGTTGGTCGATCACTTATTTTCATTAAATGTGCTGTATATACAGGTATATATATATATATATATATCTCCAATGTGTAGTTTCCGGCACTCCTAAATGCACAGAAGATGCATAGTGCTGCGGTGCCTTCCAAGGTAAACTCAAAGGGGTTTACTATGTAGGTTAGTAGCTCAGCGGCGGCACTCAAACAGTCTTTCAATGATTTAAGGTAGAATCCATATATAAGCCAAAATATATATAATGGCTAATAAATAGATTCTACCTTAAGCCATTGAAAGACTGTTTGAGTGCCGCCGCTGAGCTACTGACCTGTATATATATATATATATATATATATATATACATACAGGTTGAGTATCCCATATCTGGAATGCTCGGTACCAGGAGCATTCCGAATATGGGATTTTTCCGGATAACAGGTTACCTGTTATCTGGATGGGTTCCGGGGGTCCAGCTAGTTGGCAAGGGGGAGCGCTGTGGGTCCAGCACGACGGTGAGGGGTCCCGGTGATCTGGCGCATCAGTGGGGGAGTCCGAAGGGTCAGCGGTGGGTACTGGGAGTCAGCGGTGGTGAGGGAATGGCTGCAAAGCCACTCCCCCACCTGTCTGTGATTGGCTCCAGACTCCAGTGACGTCATGACGCCGGCCGCATCATGACGTCACTACAGGACTGAAATATTCCGGTTTTCGGAATATTTCGGTTAACGGGTGTCCGGATAACGGATACCTGACCTGTATATATATATATATATATATATATGTGTATATATATATATATATATATATATATATATACAGTACACACACTGATGTATTATAGGATTTCAAATTCATAACTTTTTTAAACTTAAATATAACATTTATTTACCTGGTTTTAGTGGAAGAGGACCTTCAAGACCTACAAAATAAACCCGTATTACAATGTGTAGTATTTTCTGCCGTTATTATTGTTTTATATTTGTATGTACACAGTACTATTCAAGAAGTCAACATAAAACTATTGCAAACATACAACGTTCAACAGAGAGGGGGAGGGGCAGGTACTCTTTACCCTGGCATGGGCTTGTTGGAGAGACCTGGGACTGCAGGCAGTGCCTTGCACATTGGGCAGGGAGAAGGCACATATGGCTGTTGCTGCCACTGTTAGTCCTCCCTCTACCTGCCCCCAGCAGCTCAGACTTCCAGTGTTGTTGCTGGACCTACCCTGCTAATTACCTCCCCTTTGACTGTACGTGGCAGTACAGCAACCTGTGTCCCTAGCCCATTACACGCTGTTGTTTGCTGGGCTGTGGTGGATACCGGGAGACTGCTTCTGCGTGGCTTGGACCCCGCTCCCAATCTGCCCCACTTTGCGGCACTGCAAATACTTTTAAAAAAACATCTGTTGTGTAAGGGGGCGTGGTCATGCCTCCGCTATTAAGCCATGCCCCCTCAAAACGGTGCTTGACTGTCAATCACTCTGCATAAAGATAAATGCTGCAATTGGCATCGCTGTTAGACTTTGGTGCATGCGCTTAATTGCAAAAACATTGGCACAGCTTCGGTCAACTCTACTTTTATAGGCATCATAATGAAGATATAGGGAAGAGAATGTTGTTGTCTAGAAGTTAAACTCTTCGGTCTGTTATTAGTCTATTATTTGGGGATTTGCAGTTCGATTTTCAATTTGAACATTAGTAAATCCGAGAATCCTATGTTTGTCTATGTGAAAGTACCACTGTTTTGCCAATATTCAATTTTGAGTGGGATTTGAGTGGGACTTGGCTTTATATTCGATTTTACATTAAATTTTGGCTATCGTAAAGCTCCAAATGCAAAACTGAATACAAATCAAATGCAAAATCACCTACAAATCACCCAAAATCGAACATTAGTAAATATACCCCAAAAGGGTTGTTATGGGTGGAGTTTGGAAAGCTCAAGTGTGGTCAGGTTACTCAGAACAAAGCAGACATGTGGAGATAGGGAGTAATTCAGAGTTGATCGCAGCAGCAAATTTGTTAGCTAATGAAAAAAACCATGTGCAGAGCAGGTGGGGCAGATGTAACATGTGCAGAGAGAGAGTTAGATTTGGGTGGGGTGTGTTCAAACTGAAATCTAAATTGCAGTGTTAAAATAAAGCAGCCAGTATTTACCCTGCACAGAAACAATATAACCCACCCAAATCTCTGCATGGCTGCATAGAGAGCCAGTGTGTGAAGAAATTCCCACTGCTTAGAGCTGGGAGAGCCACACTGTTAGGGAGAAGCCATGGCCGCATAGAAAGTTATGTATGCGTGCTGCCGAAAAAGCCCAGAGAGGACACTGCAGGGCAGGGAAGGAGAGAGGCTGCTGGGTGCGGGCCACGTGTGGAGACAGAGTACACCTATGAGTTGGGGATGATGTCTGAGGGCCAATTGGAGCTGTGTGCTGTGGAGGAGCCGAGTGACTGGTGACCAGAGCCAGATGTTGGGAGAGTCAAGCCCGCATGGAGTAGACACTAAAGAGAGCTGAAAAGAGCAGAGCCAAGCTGCACAGCTGCATTACCGAAGGGGTCTGCTAGATATTTTCAGTGTACTTTTTCACTCAGCTGATACATACAAGTATATACTGAGACCGCAAGCCCAGGGGCATAAATAAGTTCCCTGTGTCTCCCTTATTTTAAGCCTGCTCCTTGAAAAAAACCTCTACTTACAAAAGTAGGCTTACCATACTATCCCTTTAATATGGGATACTCAAGTTCTGCGGCTGATTAAAATGCTCAATTGTCATTTGCTCCCATACATTACCAGATGTTCTTTCCAACCAGAAAGATTGGACAGATAATCATATAGTGTGTATCCAGCTTAACAGTGTTTGCTACAACATTTGCAGTTGGGAGCCAGCTTGATAATTTATACTGATTGACTGCTTATTGTGAATAAAGCACATGTCAAACCTTCTATGCTTGAGCACATCTAGTGCAACAGTGAGCAACCTCATATGCAACAGAGACTCTCGGTTCAAATTGAGCATCTTAAACTGCAATTGCCTACTTTCTTCACCACAAACAAAAGAGCTGTGTAGTGAAAATTACAGATAAAGCCATTCCTTGACTAGACTCACATCAGATTTGTCTTGAATATTTGAAGGAAGTTCATGTAGATGTTATTCAGAAATGTATTATAAATACATTGATAGTACAGGGTCTATACGGTTCATACAGGTACAGCTGTGCAAAGTAAATATGCTTAGTCTTGATGAAAAGGTAAATTATAGGCTTAGTATGGAAGACACTTATTACACAGTCATGGGGAGGATTCATTTTCAATAGACATTAAAATATATAATGTTTTAGGTAGTTGCACTATATACTCACTATATTCATTCACAAGTGGCTCATTTTCCCCTTTTCCCACCGTCAATCCAACTGTGTACAGCAGAAACAAGAAGAGTCAGTGCAAAATACAGTATATACTTTTTAATATTATTTTTTTTTTACCAAAAAGTTTAAAGAAAGGACATCATTGTCTATATTACATAGGTTATCAAAGTCGGTCCTAAGGATGCCAAACAGTGCATGTATTCCAGGTTTCCTCACAGAGGGTCTTATTCAGGTTTGTTAGCAAACCCCAAAAAAAGCACACTAATGGACAGAACCATCAAAACTATAGCCATCATGATATCACCACTAGGAATTCACTGCTAGGAGAAGAGGAAGATTAAAGGCAAGGGACATACACCCCAGAGAAGCTATAAGGAGGAGACCACCAGGAGTTTACTGGTAAGCCAAATTATTGTGCGAGATGCCACCCTTATATGAGGGTGGTTCAATAAGCAAAGTAACGAGACTTTGTGTGTGTAATGTTCTTCATTTCATTTTATTTTCCTGCAGGTCAGAGTAGGTAAACCACTGCTTCCCCTCACTGGTATTAGAGTGTGCCACATATCAGTCATACTGTTCCAGCCTCAGGTAGCGGGGCTGGCGGTAAAATGGTCAAACATTTAGTGTGATCAGATTTCTGGGTCTAAAGGGCACATCAGCAGCTGAAATTCATTGTCAACTTTTTGTGGTGTACAGTGATAAAATCATTTCATGGAAACAGGTTAGGGTTTGGTGCACTGCCTTTGTGATCTGAGGTGGACGTGCTTGGACAACCGGAACATCATCTTCAACGTCTGTCCTGCCATTATCAACATGTGCAATACTTAGGTTGGTGGCCATCTTGGTACAGGGAATGAAGCCTCCCTGGAGGAACAATATGGAGTCTACACAGTAGCATTCTCCAGTCAACAATTATAAAAAAAGGAAACTGCCAATTTTTCTGTGCACCTCCATGGGGTGCGTGGAAAGCTGAGTAATGATACATTGCTGCAAAATGGTTTTACAACAGTTCTAGAGACACATCAGAAGAACTGTTCTGTCAGCTTCAAGTGTTAGCGGATCAATCAACAATGTAAAATAATCCGTTTGATTTAAGACTTTTTCTTTTTCATTTTTTTTTGGGGGGGGAGGGGGTGGAGCTATTTGAGCATTGTCTGTAATTAATATTGGTGACCTTTTTCCATTCTGTGGAAAACATTGATGGTGCAAGGCCTAGAACATAACTTACTGTGGCATCCACAGACAGGTAATGGAGAGGTTATAGCCTAACTCCTTAACTTGTGTTTGCTGTATATAACATAAGGTACAGATTATTTGTGTATTTAAACTCACCCAGTTTAAAGCTCCCAGTGTTTTCTGGCTCTTCTGTGTCTGTGGTACATTTACCTAAATACAATATGAAAAAAAAAAGAAATTATTTCTGTAATTGTTTTTCTATCTACTGCAAAGTATAGATACACCCAGGATAGTCACAACGTGAACGCCATTCTCAGTGTCAACAAGCGCCTGGTCTGAAGGGTCCACAAACCCACAAATGCAACAGAACAAGAACAATGAGCCTAAGAGACAGAATGAGATTAAAGCTGAAGGATAAGACCACTTCATTTTAGTCCATGGTTAGATAGACTTTTTAGCATAATTTATCTTCCTTGTACATTATGCTGCTAATTGTCAATCCGCAGAGGGCTGAGCACATGTACTCTCATTAACAGTATTCCCATCTCTGCCCATGGTATACCTCATTAGTTACAAATTATAGCATGTGTGGACCATACTTGCCTACCTGACCCTCTCCATGAGGGAGAAAATGCTCTGTTCCTGAACTTTCCTGGTAATGTATGATTGCCATCACCTGTGGTGAAAACACCTTTCTTATCAATTACCTAGCTCACCACAGGTGATGGCAATCATACATTATCAGGAAAGTCCAGGAACAGAGCATTTTCTCCCTCATGGAGAGGGTCAGGTAGGCAAGTATGGTGTGGACCCTTGAAAGTCTGCCACTCCAGATCAACATTATCTATTAGATGTTGTAGTGGAGAGAGGGAGGTTGACATATACATGCAATGGCCTATCTGTCCATGCATGACCACAACCAGTTGCTCAACCCAATTGTGAGCAATCGGATCCTCTGGCCACACTTGGGTATGTACATCTATGGCCAGTGGCAACACAAGCAGGTGGATACAAACTACAGTATGTGCATTTTTACGTTTGGGTGCATGTAGCTACTGCAGGTTACCAATAGAGGGTGGAGTTTGAAGTAGCAAAACAATTTCTTAAGGCTGTGCAGGGCAGACCCCAAAGAACGATACACTGCCACAGTTAAATGGTTCACACACAACTTGGGGGTTTACTTACTAAGCCTTGGATGTATGTAAAGTGGACAAAGTACCAACTAACCAGTTCCTAACTGTCATTTTTCAAACACAGCCTGTGACATGGCAGTTAGGAGCTGATTGGCTGGTACCTCATCTACGTCCACTTTATCCCCGTCCAAGGCTTAGTAACCTAGGTGATCCTTTCTGCATTACAAAAATACCACATCACAGGCAACTTTCCTGTTATGTTAAGTCATGCTTCTACTGGTATGGTGGTTTCCAAACATTTGTAGGCCATTAACCTCTTGGTTCCATAAACTCATACTCATCCTTGATCCATTGATGAAGATCATAGCACAAAACAGTAACAGTTAATATAATATGACACAATAATGTTATATTAACTGTTACTGCTTGGTGTTATAGTCTCCGTATTCTAAGCCACTTCCATCGGTCACAAGGGGGAGGTACGGCTCACATTGAGGATCACTATACTGGGGTAAAGTTCTAGCGCGTTAGTGTAAGTGCCTGGTGAAAGAAAAAAAGAAGACAAAAAAAGCCAGTGCATAAAATACTCACATGTTGTCTCCAGTCCAGCCACATGGTTTAATCCTCCTACTGTAAATATAAAAATAAATGTCAGTATATAATATGTGCTATATGGGGGAAAAGTTTTATTGAGTCAGAGTGGGCAACTCTATTGGGGGCATGTGCTGTATATTTAAAAGTGTGGAAAAATTAAGATTCCCCATTACAGCATATTGTGCCTACACTCCCCCTTTCTTTTCATTTTTCAAAGCCTTCTCTGAATCACCTCCAGGAGACAGACAGAGAATCCCCCCCCCACCCCCCCAACAGTATTGTATAGATAAGGTGCAGTGGTTGTGTCAGAGGTTTGATTCTTAGTATACTGTAAAGTGTTCGGGGGCACTTTGGGGGTGGGGGGGGGGTGCGGTTACTATTTACCCGGCCTGTTGGAGAGGCCCAGGTCAGCTGCTGAGGGGGACAAAAACATTTTTTTCTGGAGTGGCCATGTCCACACCTCCCAAAATGACCCATGCCCCCCTGATCCCAGGCTCCTTTGATCTCTAAACGGCCCTGTGTATGTTAGTTTAAATCATGTGAGGAACGATGTGTGTGTGACGTTAATATACTCTGGGGCAAATTCACTAAGATGGGAGTTCTATTTAAGATGGGATGTTGCCCAAAGCAACCAAACAGATTCAACAACAGCTGGAGGGCCAAAGGTTCCCCACCCCTGTTCTAGAAGATAATACCTTGAATCTATTTGGTTGCTATGGGCAACATCCCATCTTAAATAGAACTCCCATCTTAGGAAATTTACCCCTAAGGGTCTGGTGTGGTTCTTTCCTTTATTTGACCTTTCCTTGATTTGCTGGTACTCCCTTGCACTGCCACTTCATCTCCCTAGACCTTCATAATTGCCCAACTATTTAGAATGATAAGAAAATAATTATTTGGGAAAACTTCCTCTGGTGAGTGGCATCAGCTGACAATAATCAGGAGATATAGATTTATACTTGCCGAGCTTTGCAGAGCCCCCTCTGGGAGAGTCCTGGAGGGGGTAGCAATATCCAATGGGTGAAACGCCCTGGCGCTGTGATAGCATCAATGTAACCAACCGCCACAGTTCAAAGCCACAGCAATTTGTGACATTTTACAGTGGCGGGGAGCAGGGGCGGTTTAAGAAAGGAGGAGCAGATGCCGTGCAGGGCCCCTCCACTCTGGCATTGTGCCACAGTCTACTGTACACGCGCAGATCTCCGGAATGGGGCACCTGCCGTGCTCCTGGTGACTACTAATCACTACTGCACACTGTAATTTCTATAATGGGTGCAGTGTGTGCGGTGCACACGGCCCCTGAGTCCAGAAGGGGCCCCCACCGCACACGCTGCTCCCATTTTTAAAATACTCACCCCTCCGGAGTCCAGCTCCGGCATCCGCAGCGCTATTAGAACACTGTGAAAATGGCTCAGCTGCCATTTTCACAGAGTTCTGTGCATGCGCAGTAGAGTCTGAGCCCTCTAGCGCACAGACTCTACAGCGCTCCGGTTAGAGAGGAGGGGGCCCGAACAGAGGAGGCTGAACAAGGGCCTCCTTCTCTCTTAAAGTGCCTCTGCTATTGCACATGTGTAAGTCACTGGTAAAATGGCAGCAGCGCCATTTTCCAGGAGATTTCTGCTGAAGCGCCAATGCGGAACTCTGAAGAGGTAAACAGAGGAGTAACTCTGGGAGGCAACGGAGTTATCTGCCGCCGGGCTCCTGCTCTGAAGGGGGCTCCTCTCCTCCCATTCTGTGACACCACTGAAATAAATGAATTAATAGCTGCCACTATCTTTTCAGTGGCCGACTTCCTCACTGGTTATTGAACCTTACAAATCACACCCTGTTTATTATACTGTAAACACAAATTTTACAAATGTCATACCCAGGATTAGAACCCACAACCTATTACACTGGAAGCAGACACCTTACTGATGAAGCTATTTGCTCCTGTACAAGAAATATGAGAATTCTAACTATATGAAGTTACTTCTCTGACATTAACAAGTTACTTCATATAGTTAGAATTCTCATGCTTCCTATCCAGGAGCAAATAGCTCCATCAGTAAAGTGTCTGCTGAGATATGTGTGATTTGAAATAGAAGACAATGAAATGTATATATACAGTATATACATTTTTTTTTTGTATATATATATATATATATATATATGCACACTTACATGCACATATTTATCTAAGTACGGGGGGGGGCACTATTATTTATCTTGCCTCCGGGCAACTGGGACGAACTTACGCCACTGGAGGTAAGTAATTAAACATGGGTGCAGGGTGTGCAGTTTAGGGGCCCCCTGGACACAGAGGCCTGTGTGCAGTGCACACACTGCACCCATTTATAGATATGCCAAAGGTGGGGAGAGCTAACATGACGTGATTCATTGTAAGTCACTTCATCCAACACAGGACCACCCACTAAAGTCGGTAAGTAGGCGGCGTGTGGGGGTATGTGCAATCTCAGTCAGAAGGCTACTAGAGCCTTAAATTCGGAATTCTCCCTGATGTTCAGTGAGAGTTGTTAATTATGATAGATAGATAGATAGATAGACAGATAGATAGATAGATAGATAGATAGATACATCAATGTGTGATTCATATTAACACTGGAAAGACATCCCTGCATATAAATGACTGTCACATAAAAATACTATGGAATGGAATTTAAGCAGCTGAAAACCCCCTCTAGAAGTCATGTGCCTTTACCTACAGTATACAATATGCTGAAATCACTCCAAAAACTACTTGAAGTTGAAACTAGATTTAATAAATGCAGTAAGAAGTATGACCACCGGGTGGTGCACTTTCCCTGTCTTCTCTGTTAGCAGATTATAAATCAAGTCCGTTCTCCAAGGTGAAATTGTTATACTATGTGTAGGCCCTTTCAGAGGTTCATAAGGGCCCTGGGAAACCAAAATGAAGAGGCCTCCCACCCATTCTTTCTTAAAATAAAAAATAAAAATACAAAATGTATTTTGAATTGATTTAATGCTTAACTTTATTAAAATGTACAAATAAAGTACTGTATACTGCACAAAGACTGATGTACGTGATTATTTGAGATTAGTAAAGTGCCTAAACTAGAAGTACCCTTCTAGTTTAGGCACTTTATTACATGTATGTATATATATATATATATATATATATATATCTCCTATATAATAGCCCTATTCTGTGACCTTGTGATTCATTTGCTAACGCTGGGCGGAGTCACAACAGTGGGCGGAGTTATTCAAATGAGTCACAGAGATCTGGCCAAATCTATAGGAGACTAGGAGCAGAAGCAGATGGTATGGGCATGTCACAGGCAGGGGTGCATACCTCCCAGCTTTCTGCAGGAGCTTTCTCCAGGCAGAAGGAGGGAAACACACTCGGCGAAAAGGGGGCGTGGCTTCACGGGAGGGCCCCCGTTTTCGTCAGTGAGGGGGCTTGCCCAGCGCTCTGTGAGCTGCTGGCATGCCCCCAGGGGCTGATTATGAGTCCGGGGGGCACAGGGCACTTGAGACAGGGGAGCCCTATCTCATTGCTGTGCCTGCTGTGGATTGGGGGCGTGGCCTAATCGCGGCCCGCGCGGCCACGCCCCCTTATGCAAATTCCGATTTTTATTTTTATTTTTTTATGGGATTTTGGCCCCTCAGCTAGGGGTAAATCCAGAGGGGGTGGTCGCTCCCCCTACACACCCGCACAGGCAGAAGAAAGCAGGGAGACTGCTGCCTCCCTGCAACACCACAGACCTGCCAATATGCAGCAGCGTGTGCTGACTGTAGCACAATGTTGCTGCTGTTACTGGCAGGACGGGGGAGCTTCTGAGCTGGGACAGAGCTACTCCAGCCGGGGGGCCCCCTAAAACTGTGGGGCCAACGGTACGTATCCCCTGGCCACCCCCCCCCACCCCACCCTTAATCCGGCTCTGCTACTGGAACCCCCCCAGTAATCCGTACCCCCTGATGCCCCCTCTCCCTCTGTCTCCACTATTCACCGCTGCTCTGCTAAGCAGAACAGCGAGTACAGGAGCTTTCCAACTGCCCCCCCCACCGCCAGACACTGCGACCCGCGGGTGGGACAGCGGGACAGACCCCAAAAAATGGGACTGTCCCGCGAAAATCGGGACATTTGGGAGGTATGGGGGTGTGTGAGGGGTATGTCATACAGACAGACGGGCACCGGCTCACTGTGTGCTTGACCCCCCACATCGGCATACTCAGCAGGGTCTCTCTGGTGCGGAGGAGCGTCACTTTCTGACACACTCCATGCTTCTTAGCTGCAGTTTAGTGGGGCACCTGCCGCTGTGCAGGTTCCATACTGCCTCTGTTATCTCCAGCCCCGGCAACCCCACCGCTAGCTGCAGCGCTGCCACCCGCAGTGGAGTGCGCCCAGCTCATTCACACACTTTAGCTGGCGGGTAGCGCTGCAGAAATCCGAGCTGCTTGCAGGCTCTGACCCACTCCTCCCTCCAGCCGCAGCGTCTCCTGGGAGCTAACCAGTCACTCCCAGTCTCCCCTTACCACAGTGCCCGGAAGCCGTGAGGTCCGCGCCACGTGCATGCTATGACCCCCTCATCCCTCCAGCCGCAGCATCTCTTGGGGGCTAACCAGTCATTTCCAGTCTCACCTTACCACAGTGCCCGGCAGCTGCGCGAGGTCTGCGGTGTGTGACTGAGGAGGGGGGGAGGGATGCGGACTGGCAGAGAAAGCAGGACTCCAGCCTGAGAGAGTCAGCCATGCCAAGTCTCCAGCAGCAGCAGATACCAACAGGTTGGAATGGAACAGCAGCAGCCAGCAGCAGTGACTCCGGTAAGACACATCTGTCTGTCACCACTGTTTTGTCCCTAATACCAATCTCTCCCGTGCCCTGTGTTCTGTCATGTCCCTGTCACCCCTGGCCTTGCCCTGCCACCCTTATTCTTGCCCTTTCACCCTTATCCTGGCCCTTTCACCCTTATCCTGGCCCTGTCACCCTTATGCTGGCCCTGTTACCCCTATCCTGGCCCTGTCACCCCTGTGCTTGCCCTGTCAACCCTATACTGGCCCCGTCACCCCTGTCCTGGTCCTGCCGCCCCTACCCTGGCCCTGTCACCCCTATCCTGTCCCTATCATTTCTGTCCTGGCCCTGTCACCCCTGTCCTGGCCCCGTCACCCCTGTCCTGGCCCCATCACCCCTGTCCTGGCACCGTCACCCCTGTCCTGGCCCCGTCAACCCTGTACTGACCCTGTCACCCCTGTCCTGGCCCTGTTACTGCATACCCTCCAACTACCTTTTATGGCATGTACAGTACCCGCAGCGCCTCCAGACCTCTCCCCAATGCACTACACCTCCGCACCTTCCCCTCCACCACATGCGGCACTCCACCCCTCCCCCACATGCTGTGCCTCCAGACCCCCTACACCACCCGTGGCTCCCACTCCTCCACCCCTTCACCACCCACAGCACCTCCAGGCCCCTTCCACCATTCACCCCCCTTATACGTCTCCCCCCACACCTGCCCCCCTCCACCCGCAGCATCTGCAGACACCCTCCTCCATCAGCGGTCCCCCCCTCACCCACCCCTCCCCCACCAATGGCACCCCCGCACCTGACCCTCCACCACCTGCAGCACCTCCGGACCTCCTTTCCCATCCGCCGCAACGCCCGTACCTGCCCCTACCCTACCCATGGTGCCTGCGGTCCCCTACCCAACCCCCGGCACACCCATCCCACAGCACCTCCGGAACCCTTCACCCATCCACAACATCCCCACACCTGCCCCTCTCCCACCCGTGGCACCCCTGCCCCTCCCCCACCTGCAGTGCCTCCGGACACCTCCCCCATCTGCATCCCCCACTCCTCTGCCCCTCCCCCACGCGCAGCACCTCCCGAACCTTCCCCATCCGGGCCCCACCCCCACTTCTGCCTCCCCTCCACCCGCAGCATCTACAGACACCATCCGCAGTCCCCCCCGCACCCGCTACATTCTGTACATCGTGCCCTGCAGGTGCTGTTCACGCCGTCGCAAGGGGCTGCGCCTCCTTCACCATCGCACGCCCTTTCATTGTGCAATATTTAACCACTAACAAAGGAATGCCGGTAATACTCCATATAATACAAATATTAAACCCCAGAAAGGCATGCAAGGGTTAAGGGGGCGTAGCCCCTTGCGACAGTGTGAAGAGCGCCCGTAGGGCGCGATGAAGCACCTAGTATATATATATATCTTTATAGTCAGACCACAAAAACAATACGTCAAAAATTTTTGAGGCCACCAGCTAGTCAGATGACCAGGGATATCTACCCCCCACCCCCCATCCCCCCACCCCTTCCGCCGGTAGGGCCTAACTGTATGTTATGTGTTATGTGTTGTGTGTAGATCATATATGAGTTATCACTCATCCTCAAACCTGAGGAAAAATCTACCGATGTTTCCTTAGATTTTATTCAGGTCAAATTTACAGTATTACATTTCAAACAATGGCGACTTTTGATAACCACAAGCTTATAATGATTTATGACATATTTTAGGTCACTTACCATAGAGCAGCAAAGTGCAGATGGATAGGAGCTGGGCTCCAAGGCGGCCCATTGTTGATCTGTAGGTACAAAGACAACACTCCATTACTGTCTGGATTTATCCCATGAAACTAATAATGGGTATTCAATGGCATGCCAAGCATCAGATGACTACAGGGTACAATTTACTCATGATTGGCATCGCCCCCTGGTGGCTGTTGTGAAATGATGTTTATTTCTTTCCCACAAGTACGTACAGTACAGTATGTGTCCTTAACAAATGAAAGAAATCTTTAGGTTGCAGTCCTTGAACCATAGAGGCAATATGGGAAATTTACTTGTGTGGTATAATTAAAATTGCAACAATTTTATGAGGGGAATGTAATAGGTTGGAGATTTTTGGAAAGTTCAAATCTGCAAGACGTTGCGGCAAGATTCCGGTGACTTTCTAGTGTCTATAGAAGGAGATTTTGAGGCTTAGGGGCTGATTATGAGCTGAGCGCAATGCCGAAGTTCGCATAATTTGGTGACTTTTTTTGTGACCGGCAAAAGACTCGCGGGAGCGCGTAATTACCGGTGCACTCTAGATGATGTTGGTCAGATTTGCCAGACCAGATGACATATCGCCTAGTGTGTACCCATCTTATGAAGTGACACGGAACAAGCGTCCTGCGGTGTATTTATGAGAAAACTGCAGTGAAGTTGATGACTCCATTGAGTTTTCACTTCTCTAAAAAGAAGTGTCTTTTCACTGCTTGACACATCTCCCCCACAGCCTCCACCCAGGCTTTCAATAAGGAGTGATCACAGGTGGAGGGCAGCCCTCTCCCCCGGCCCAGTAGTGCACGCAGGGGGGGTTTCTGAGTACCCAGAACCACCCCTCCCCGACGGCCCAAATTATTTTTTCAGTGATGGAGATAATCATCTCTCCATCTCTGCACCAGCCGCGCACGCTCCCCCCATTGCTGCAGTGCTGCCCGGTGGTTCTGTCATCAGTGCTTCTGCGTCACGTGGCTTTTATATCCATACCACCTGACGCGGAGCACAGACAGCTGAACCGACGGAGGCCGGGCAGCACGCTGAGAGCAGACAATTACAGCCCTGACAGTGAGGAGGAGGCACTGCCAGCAGAAACTGAGGATCTCCTGCAGCAGCAAACTGCATTTGAAGTATGGGGGAAAGGGGGGGAGGGGTGTATGCCCTGTGTGATTTTATAACTGCTGTATGTTTTGTGTGTGTATATGCCCTGTTGTTTTTTAAAAACATGCTGTGTGCGTATGCATGCTACATGCGTGTGTGTGTGTGTGTGTGTGTGTGTGTGTGTGTATTTGTAAGTATGCTATGTGTGTGTACTGTATGTATGCTGTGTGCCACACTTATACTCTCTCACTATATACATATATGTATATATATACACTGTGTGTGTGTGTGTGTGTGTGTGTGTGTGTGTGTGTGTGTGTGTGTGTGTGTGTATGTGTGTGTGTGTGTATATATATATATATATATATATATAAATATACTGTATATGTATATATATATATATATATATATATATATACTGTGTATATTTATATATATATAATATGTGTATATAGATATATATAGTTATTTAATGGAAACCCCCGACTGAAAATCCTGCATTTACCACTGCAGCCCCATGGCTCTGTGCAGCCAAACTACTGCAGCTTCAGCGTGTGTGGGGAGGGGGAAATGCTGCTGTGCAGGAAGCGTGGATCGCACCCACTACTTCTGGGGGGGGAGGGGACGCACCTGTGTCCGTTCTTCATGTGGGTGGCCATGGACCTTAAGGCCCGTACACACTGGTCGATATATCGGGCGTTCTCATGAACGACCGATATATCGCGGGACTGTCGGCCAGTGTGTACGGCCGATACGTCTGTGAACTCCGTCGTTCACAGACGTATCGCGTCGGCCCCGCAGCACAGCCGACGGCCAATATATCTACCGATATATTGGCGCGTCGCTTTGTGTGTACGGGGTGGTCGGCCGACCGCCCGTACACATGCTGCGGCGGCTGGCGGTGATTGACAGCTGAACTGGGCTGGTGTGTGTACACGCCCGCCCAGTTCGTGACGTCAGTTCCCGACGGATCGGGCAGTGTGTATGCTGAACACACTGCTCGATCCGTCCATAGATATATCTGCAGATCAATTGATCTGCAGATATATCTACTAGTGTGTACCCACCTTTAGAGTTGACTGGGTGCAGGGGGAGCTGCCAGCCCTGGAAACATCCCAGGACCCATAGCAACTGCACCCCCTGCACTCTCTGTAGCTATGCCCCTGGTCAGCACACATGTGATATGTATATATATATATATATATATGTATGTATGTATTAGAGATGTGCTCCGGACCATATTTGCTGCTTTTACTGGTTCTGGTTCCAATCCGTCTTCTGATTATGCTTTTATTATTACTTAATTGGTTTTGGAGCCGGATTTTTACTTATTTTTATTGATAAAAACGCTACAGTCATGTTATTTTTGTGATTCAAACCAAATCTAAAACCTGCAATTCGGATTTAAAATCCGAATTCCGAACCACGGGAAGATCTGAACCGGGACTCGGTTCGGATCATCTCCAACTGGCACTCACTAAAGGAACATTTTGCCCCAGTGTCCTGTTCAAAGTCAGCTTTGCTGCCCCAATCAATAAAGTACAAACTCAAGGTCCAGCCGGCACTGCAGTCTGTAATGGGCTGCAATTTCCTCCTCCTCCCTGATTGCCTTGTTGCAATGCTGTGGGGCGGGGGTAGTATGTTCAAACAACAGCTGCACCGGTATGGAGTCAGTTCCTCTACACCATGCTACACTGTGTGCATGGTGTGTCTGCTGCCTTCACCCTCACCTCCACTACACACAGCTCTCTCCAATGTCAGCGCCATTGTACTGCAGGAAGATCCCATGCTGAAGGCACCTGTCGCCCACAGATGTGCATGTGGGTGACGAGCGGGCTGTGAGGTACGGAGGCTGATCTCCGAGTCCTTAACTTGACCCTAAGCACAAGGTCTGTCCTGGAATGAATTTTAACTTAAATAGTAATGGTAATAGGTTTGAATTATGCCACGATAACAAGCGGTATATATTTCACACTATTACCACTCATTTTACTAAATAGGCCTATTTATCAACGAGTGATAAAACTTGCTGTATATAATATATGTTGTTCCAGCCAATCATCTCCTATCTGTTATGTGTTCAGCTCCTAACTGTCATGTGTTTGAAAAATGACAGTTGGAAGCAGATTAACTGGATCACCATTTATCATACGCAACAAGTTTTATCATTCGCAATTAGTTTTATCACTCGTTGATAAATGAGCCCCATAGCATGAAAACTGACAGCGAGTTTCAGCAATTTGTGGCAGGTAAGATAGGCCAAACATGCCATAAACTCAACTGAAAATGGCTGTAGCCAGAAATATTGCTCATACCACATAATGAAGAGCTACATTAAACATTTCATTTACTTTGTCACTCATTAATACTCAATTAAAGGCCCCCCAAAAATAATAATCAAAAATATAGATGAGCCATAATTATTCCTAAGTTTTATTTATGAAAGTTTAAAAATAAAGTTTCAAATTATGCGGACAATAATATTTTTGTACTCATTGGGGCCATTTCAATTAAACAGTGATAGACGTACCAATTACGTAATTAAATAGTAATAGAAGTACAAACTAATTACTAATTAATATGGCCTTAATACAAATAAAAATATTATTGTCTTCATTGGTAGCCCTGGCTTCTGCTAAACATAAGAAGAGATCAGTGAAAGTGATATAAATGTTTTATAATAAGAGCGAATGGGGCTTTTTAAGAGAGTTAAATATCTCTGCGAAGTGGTTTTGTTTCAGAAGTTACTATTGAAGGTGATAGTTTAAAAGTTAACTTAAATCTCCAGTTTAGAGAGATCTAAATTAATTGACAAAACCAGTTTAAATAGCACATTGTCACATTTCAGACAAGGCTTACCTTTTGTCAAACTTCTGTTATGTTCTCACCTCTCCCCCTCCTCCGTTGACTTTGCTGAGAAACTGTGGATGCACTGTATGTACTGTGTATATACAGTATATATAGTGTACATAGCCTGCTGTCTGAGCCATTAGCTTCCAGGGTTTGCTCTCATCCGTTGTCACCCAGCTGATTAGCATCAGGTGACATGAATCAGGAGACAGACTGTAGATTGTGTGTTAATGAAATCCATGAATTATCTATACATTGGACCTCAGTTTATAAAATATACAGTGCATCCGGAAAGTATTAACAGCGCTTCACTTTCTCCACATTTTGCTATGTTACAGCCTTATTCCAACATGGAATAATTTAAGTTTTTCCCTCAAAATTATACACACAATACCCCATAATAACAATGTGAAAAGAGATATTTTGAGATTTTTGCTAATTTATTAAAAATAAAAAAACTAAGAAATCACAGGTACATACTGTAAATATTCACAGCCTTTGGCATGAATCTCAAAATTGAGCTCAGGTGCATACTGTTTCCACTGATCATCCTTGAGATGTTCCTACAGCTTAATTAGAGTCCACCTGTGGTAAATTCAGTTGATTGGACATGATTTGAAAAGGCACACACCTGTCTATAATAAGGTCCCACAATTGACAGTGCATGTCTGAGCACAAACCAAGCATGAAGTCAAAGGTAAAAAAATGCAAAGTATATTCAAACCAGCGCTCCAAATCAATAGTGCTGCAACAGCTGCTGAAGTGGTCACCTCCACTTCCACTCAGTCCACAAACAGTCACACTTTGCAGATGTGCGCACCCTCTGGAATAATCTGGGATAGGATGTATAGTCTCACAGTAGCACCTTCACATTAAGTTCACCAGCATCCGTAGCCATAATTCTTTCGGAAAATTCTTATCTCAACATCCAAATCTTGACCCAAATCGAGTGGGGTGTCAGTACATGCACACCCTTTAGTGTATGTTTGGTATTAGGATCGGGTACCTCCCGGGATAACAGCACCGTCTCCCCACTGGCTTGGCAAGTCCTGGTCTGCTACAGTCTGTCCCAGCAATCACCTTTTGATGACTGTTAGGATAGACTATAGCAGACCAAGGATCTCAGAAAACCTTTTTTCACGTTGTCATTATGGGCTATTGTGTCAAGAATTTGGAGGGAAAAAATGAATTTATTCCATTTTGGAATAAGACTGTAACACAACAAAATGTGGAAAAAGTGGAGCGCTGTGAATGCTTTCAGGATGCACTGTACAGTACATTGGGTTTGGTTTGGTGTCCTAAGATCAGTATAGATCCACAGGTATACAATGACAATACTAAAGCATTGGCCATGCCATGCCCATTACATATCACAATTTTGTCCAATGCACCATAAGAGAACCATGACCACTTCTGACAGATCCATGTATGTTCACCATATGCATCACCATACAAAGCTCCAGGTGACTGAGTCATGTCCATCATAGACTGGCCTATGCCCGCATATAAGCCAAATTCACCAACATATACAGTGTCATATAACCTTGCGCCTAAATTGCAGTCTCATGCATGCCGCATACAGCCTATAGCAGAGTACAAATAATCTTATGCCTTTACACACAGATTTATAATGACTAGAGTGTGCAGCGGGCATGACTAATGTGCAGCGGGCATTTTTCGGGTTTTGTGTTTTGGTTTTGGATTCGGTTCCGCGGTCGTGTTTTCGATTCGGATGCACTTTGGCAAAACCTCCCTTTCGAATTTTTGTCGGATTCGGGTGCGTTTTGGATTCGGGTGGGTTTTTTTTTTCAAAAAACCCTCAAAAACAGCTTAAATCATAGAATTTGGGGGTCATTTTGATCCTATAGTATTATTAACATCAATAACCACAATTTCCATTCATTTCCAGTCTATTCTGAACACCTCACACCTCACAATATTATTTTTAGTCCTAAAATTTGCACCGAGGTCGCTGGATGACTAAGCTAAGCGACCCAAGTGGGCGGCACAAACACCTGGCCCATCTAGGAGTAGCACTGCAGTGTCAGACAGGAGGGCAGATATCTAAAAAAAGGCCCCTAACAGCACATGATGCAAAGAAGAAAAAAAGGTGCAACGAGGTTGCTGTAGGCCTAAGCTAAGCGACACAACCACCTGGCCCATCTAGTAGTGTCACGCAGTGGCTGAATGTCAAGAGTGGGCCACTGACAGCATCTCCAGCATGCTCCAGTCACTTTAAAAAAAATCTGCAATTGGTGGACTTATATGGCAGTACCCCAGGACTAATACAGCAGTACCCCATGACTCATACGGCAGTGTCACACAGGATGGCATTTTTCAAAAACTAGGCCCCAAACAGCACCTCATGCAAAGATGTCGAAGAGGTGCAATGAGGTAGCTGTATGACTAAGCCAAGCGACACAAACAATTCCAACTGTAATTATACGTCCAAATCACTGGAATTAAATGGCAAGATCACTGTAATTAATAATTATAAATTACTGGAATTAATTGGCAAGATCACTATAATTAATAATTATAAATTACTGGAATTAATTGGCAAAATCATTGTAATTATACGTCCAAATCACTGGAATTAAATGGCAAGATCACTGTAATTAATTATTATAAATCACTGGAATTAATTGGCAAGATCACTGTATTTAATAATTATAAATCACTGGAATTAATTGGCAAAATCTCGCTATCGCATGCCTAGTGAAGTGGAATCTAGATGGGATTTGGTACCGGGACACAATAACTTCATCAATTGTCTAAATCCCACTGCACTAATGGCGGATAATGGGCGCACGTCTAACAGTGCACTGATTATACTGAGCACTGATTATACTGAGCACTGATGATACTACGGAGAACTGACACTGAGCAGCACGATGCAGCACAAGACACTGTACTAGTATTAGTGAGCAGCATAAAAGCACTCTGGAATTGTCACCCCCCAGATACCACTGTGACTGGAATGATGACCGATGCACAGTGACAGGACACTAACACAGTACTTTACAGCAGCAAGATGCAGCACAAGACACTGGACTATTAGTAATGTACTGTAGTATACTGAGCACCACAATGCAGCCCAAGACAATGAGCAGTGATACTGAGCACTGATGAGGATACTAGAACTGACACTGGGCAGCAAGATGCAGCACTGGACTATTGTCCTGTAGTATACTGGTCACCACAATGCAGCAGAAGACAATGAGCACTGATACTGAGCACTGATGAGGATACTAGAACTGACACTGGGCAGCAAGATGCAGCACTGGACTATTGTACTGTAGTATACTGGTCACTACAATGCAGCACAAGACAATGAGCAGTGATACTGAGCACTGATGAGGATACTAGAACTGACACTGGGCAGCAAGATGGAGCACTGGACTATTGTAATGTAGTATACTGGTCACCACAATGCAGCACAAGACAATGAGCAGTAATACTGAGCACTGATGAAGATACTAGAACTGACACTAAGCAGCAAGATGCAGTACTGGACTATTGTACTGTAGTATACTGGTCACCACAATGCAGCACAAGACAATGAGCAGTAATACTGAGCACTGATGAGGATACTAGAACTGACACTGGGCAGCAAGATGCAGCACTGGACTATTGTACTGTAGTATACTGGTCACCACAATGCAGCACAAGACAATGAGCAGTGATACTGAGCACTGATGAGGATACTAGAACTGACACTGGGCAGCAAGATGGAGCACTGGACTATTGTACTGTAGTATACTGGTCACCACAATGCAGCACAAGACAATGAGCAGTGATACTGAGCACTGATGAGGATACTAGAACTGACACTGAGCAGGAGAGACACACTACTAGTATTACTGAGCAGCAATAAGTAAGCACTGATACTGAGCACTGATGAGGATACTAGAACTGACACTGAGCAGCAAGATGCAGCACTGGACTATTGTACTGTAGTATACTGGTCACCACAATGCAGCACAAGACAATAAGCAGTGATACTGAGCACTGATGAGGATACTAGAACTGACACTGAGCAGGAGAGACACACTACTAGTATTACTGAGCCGCAATAAGTAAGCACTGATCCTGAGCACTGATGAGGATACTAGAACTGACACTGAGCAGCGAGATGCAGCATTGGACTATTGTACTGTAGTATACTGGTCACCACAATGCAGCACAAGACAATGAGCAGTGATACTGAGCACTGATGAGGATACTAGAACTGACACTGGGCAGCAAGATGCAGCACTGGACTATTGTCCTGTAGTATACTGGTCACCACAATGCAGCACAAGACAATGAGCAGTGATACTGAGCACTGATGAGGATACTAGAACTGACACTGGGCAGCAAGATGCAGCACTGGACTATTGTACTGTAGTATACTGGTCACCACAATGCAGCACAAGACAATGAGCAGTGATACTGAGCACTGATGAGGATACTAGAACTGACACTGGGCAGCAAGATGGAGCACTGGACTATTGTAATGTAGTATACTGGTCACCACAATGCAGCACAAGACAATGAGCAGTAATAATGAGCACTGATGAAGATACTAGAACTGACACTAAGCAGCAAGATGCAGTACTGGACTATTGTCCTGTAGTATACTGGTCACCACAATGCAGCACAAGACAATGAGCAGTGATACTGAGCACTGATGAGGATACTAGAACTAACACTGGGCAGCAAGATGCAGCACTGGACTATTGTACTGTAGTATACTGGTCACCACAATGCAGCACAAGACAATGAGCAGTGATACTGAGCACTGATGAGGATACTAGAACTGACACTGGGCAGCAAGATGGAGCACTGGACTATTGTACTGTAGTATACTGGTCACCACAATGCAGCACAAGACAATGAGAAGTGATACTGAGCACTGATGAGGATACTAGAACTGACACTGAGCAGGAGAGACACACTACTAGTATTACTGAGCAGCAATAAGTAAGCACTGATACTGAGCACTGATGAGGATACTAGAACTGACACTGAGCAGCAAGATGCAGCACTGGACTATTGTACTGTAGTATACTGGTCACCACAATGCAGCACAAGACAATAAGCAGTGATACTGAGCACTGATGAGGATACTAGAACTGACACTGAGCAGGAGAGACACACTACTAGTATTACTGAGCCGCAATAAGTAAGCACTGATCCTGAGCACTGATGAGGATACTAGAACTGACACTGAGCAGCGAGATGCAGCATTGGGCTATTGTACTGTAGTATACTGGTCACCACAATGCAGCACAAGACAATGAGCAGTGATACTGAGCACTGATGAGGATACTAGAACTGACACTGGGCAGCAAGATGCAGCACTGGACTATTGTCCTGTAGTATACTGGTCACCACAATGCAGCACAAGACAATGAGCAGTGATACTGAGCACTGATGAGGATACTAGAACTGACACTGGGCAGCAAGATGCAGCACTGGACTATTGTACTGTAGTATACTGGTCACCACAATGCAGCACAAGACAATGAGCAGTGATACTGAGCACTGATGAGGATACTAGAACTGACACTGGGCAGCAAGATGGAGCACTGGACTATTGTAATGTAGTATACTGGTCACCACAATGCAGCACAAGACAATGAGCAGTAATAATGAGCACTGATGAAGATACTAGAACTGACACTAAGCAGCAAGATGCAGTACTGGACTATTGTCCTGTAGTGTACTGGTCACCACAATGCAGCACAAGACAATGAGCAGTGATACTGAGCACTGATGAGGATACTAGAACTGACACTGGGCAGCAAGATGCAGCACTGGACTATTGTACTGTAGTATACTGGTCACCACAATGCAGCACAAGACAATGAGCAGTGATACTGAGCACTGATGAGGATACTAGAACTGACACTGGGCAGCAAGATGGAGCACTGGACTATTGTACTGTAGTATACTGGTCACCACAATGCAGCACAAGACAATGAGCAGTGATACTGAGCACTGATGAGGATACTAGAACTGACACTGAGCAGGAGAGACACACTACTAGTATTACTGAGCAGCAATAAGTAAGCACTGATACTGAGCACTGATGAGGATACTAGAACTGACACTGAGCAGCAAGATGCAGCACTGGACTATTGTACTGTAGTATACTGGTCACCACAATGCAGCACAAGACAATAAGCAGTGATACTGAGCACTGATGAGGATACTAGAACTGACACTGAGCAGGAGAGACACAGTACTAGTATTACTGAGCAGCAATAAGTAAGCACTGATCCTGAGCACTGATGAGGATACTAGAACTGACACTGAGCAGCGAGATGCAGCATTGGACTATTGTACTGTAGTATACTGGTCACCACAATGCAGCACAAGACAATGAGCAGTGATACTGAGCACTGATGAGGATACTAGAACTGACACTGGGCAGCAAGATGGAGCACTGGACTATTGTACTGTAGTATACTGGTCACCACAATGCAGCACAAGACAATGAGCAGTGATAGTGAGCACTGATGAGGATACTAGAACTGACACTGAGCAGGAGAGACACACTACTAGTATTACTGAGCAGCAATAAGTAAGCACTGATCCTGAGCACTGATGAGGATACTAGAACTGACACTGAGCAGCGAGATGCAGCATTGGATTATTGTACTGTAGTATACTGGTCACCACAATGCAGCACAAGACAATGAGCAGTGATACTGAGCACTGATGAGGATACTAGAGCTGACACTGGGCAGCAAGATGCAGCACTGGACTATTGTACTGTAGTATACTGGTCACCACAATGCAGCACAAGACAATGAGCAGTGATACTGAGCACTGATGAGGATACTAGAACTGACACTGAGCAGGAGAGACACACTACTAGTATTTCTGAGCAGCAATAAGTAAGCACTGATCCTGAGCACTGATGAGGATATTAGAACTGACACTGGGCAGCAAGATGGAGCACTGGACTGTTGTACTGTAGTATACTGGTCACCATAATGCAGCACAAGACAATGAGCAGTGATACTGAGCACTGATGAGGATACTAGAACTGACACTGGGCAGCAAGATGGAGCACTGGACTATTGTACTGTAGTATACTGGTCACCACAATGCAGCACAAGACAATGAGCAGTGATACTGAGCACTGATGAGGATACTAGAACTGACACTGAGCAGGAGAGACACACTACTAGTATTACTGAGCAGCAATAAGTAAGCACTGATACTGAGCACTGATATTGAGCTTTCCACTGAGAGAACGTAGCCACGTCCTCTCCGCTCAATCTACAATGCACGAGTGAAAATGGCGGCGACGCGCGGCTCTTTATATGGAATCCGAATCTCACGAGAATCCTACAGCGGGATGATGACGTTTTGCCTCATTCGGGTTTTCCAAGTCAGACGGGAAGAACCGAGTCTGCCTCGGACCCGTGTAAACCACGTGGAGTTCAGGGGGGTTCGGTTCTCAGAGAACCGAACCCGCTTATCTCTAATAATGACTAGATGTCCATCATGTATAGCCCTACTTCAGTGCTACAAATAAAGTTAATATACTGTATTTACATTTCTTTATAAGAGGAACTAGGAATGGGGGTTTCCTGGCAGCTCATTTCATAGTATATATATATATATATATATATATACAAACAAACATCTGCCTGTGGTCCAGCTGTCCCTATGTTTTTGATACTGGCCCGGGTGCCCTCAAAATATATCAAATAATAGCGTGCCTGTTTATTCAAAAAGTGGCATGGCCTGATGAAAGTGCCGCTATGTGAATAAACAAGCACTGAAACATTACTGTATGCCTTATTGAGCAGTGATTTCTCATGTCCATGAGTGCCGCACCTGGATACGCTACTATATATATATATATATATATATATATATATGTCATGGTACAGAGACAGTGGCTGTCGAGAGAAAACCACTCAGCAGGGTTGCTACTGTACTGTATCAGCAACACAACATATCTGGCCAAGCTGCTGAGTCCTGGAGAGATGGGCCATGAGGGACAAAGCTGAATCCAGTGGGTTGGCGAAGGTAGACTTGTTTGAGCTAAATCCAAAGATCATGGATGGGAGAAGGTAGAATCATGAGGGATGATGCTGAAGTAGGTGGGTTGGAGAAGGTAGTATTGTGGGAGGTTAAGTCAAAGATGGTGGATTAGAGAAGGTAGAAATTTAAGATACGATGCTTAAGTCATTGGGTTGGAGAAGGTAGAAGGCAATCGCAGGGCTGAGATGGCTGTCGGCTGTCTGGCATGCGCCGCCGCACTGCTGCGCATGCGCAGTTCAGACCTGTTCGGCTGCTGTGCGAAAACGCACCCTAGCGATCAGGTCTGAATAAGGCCCATGGTTTTGCCCAACTGCTAACAAATTTGCTGCTGCGATCGACTATGAATTATCCCCAAAGTCCACTGTCTTGACGCTGAATAATATATGTGAAAGTTGCAAGTTCCACATTAAATATACAGTAATTATCTACAAGAGATATAGGAAACAGTAATGAAATTAAATTATATACAAATATCAGCCAAAGAAACAGGAAACCCATCACTCATTTCCACTGGAATGACAACATGTGACAGGATTTAGATGTTTCTTTATCAGCCCTTGTTTAGATAACTGCCCATAGATTCAGAGTTGTCCAATGCTAATGACCTTTTCGTTTATGAAGGACATTCAGCCACAAAACGAGCAAAGTAGGATTCAGTGCATTATGGTGTTCTCTTTTGTGAAGTGTGTGTGGGAGAACTTTGATGGATTCTGCACCATGAGCTCCAGATATAGGCTTAATAAGTTTACAGAGATAGAGTAACACATTCTTGCATCTTCTCTTATGTTTTCAGCAAGCCATGAATCTATTGCAGTGCAGTGGTACATAAACACTTCATGTCCTGAAGGTTGATCCACAAGGGTCAGTTAATCTTTAACACTCTCATTAATCCCCTTGTAATGCTTGAGCCTCCTAGCCACCTTGTTCCACTCCATATCTGCCGTTCCTTTGCCTGAACTCAATAGTGTACTCCAGCAGGGGCGTAGCTATACCAGACGGGGCCCCATAGCATACTTCCATGCCATGGAACAGGCCCTCCCCCTGCCGCCGTGCGTGCCATAACCCCCCCCCCCCTCCCACCCGTGGATTACTCCATAGAAACCCCTTCCCCGCAGTACTCACCATTGGGGCTGCACTGCCGCCTCATCCGCTCTCCCGGCCGGCTCCACCTTGGTCTCCTCACAGACGCTGGGAGGAGGAGTGTCCGTGGTCCAGGGATGTCCCTGCAGACTCAGCCACGTCTCCTCCCAGCATTAATACTCAGGAGAGGCGGAGCTGATGGCCAGGTGAGCATGTGTGGCTGCAGTGCCAGCGCCGGTGCTCATTCAGTAACTACAGTAGGTGCAGGGGAAGGCTCGGGCCCCAGAGACAACTCGGGCCCCATAGCAGTCGCATCCCCTGCGCCTATGGTAGCTATGCCCATGTACTCCGGTACCAATCGAGTGACTTGTTTAGCTATTACTGTAACCAAACAATGATCGAAACCCTTTTTGAAGACCTAGAAGAATGTAAATGAATTCAACAGGGGGTTTTGACTTTCCAAGCCAGGGCACGTCCCATAAATAACATAAGGATACAGTGCATCCGGGAAGTATTCACAGCGCTTCACTTTTTTCCACATTTTGTTATGTTACAGCCTTATTCCAAAATGGAATAATTTCACCTTTTCCCTCAAAATTCTACACACAATACCCCATAATGACAAGCTGAAAAGTTTTTTTGAGATTTTTGCAAATTTATTAAAATTAAAAAACTAAAAAATCACATGTACCTAAGTATTCATAGCCTTTGCCCAATACTTTGTTGATGCCCCTTTGGCAACAATTACAGCCTCAATTCTTTTCGAATATGATGCCACAAGCTTGGCACACCTATCTTTGGGCAGTTTCGCCCATTCCTCTTTGCAGCACCTCTCAAGCTCCATCAGGTTGGATGGGAAGCATCGGTGCACAGCCATTATCAGATCTCTCCAGAGATGTTCAAACGGATTCCAGTTTGTGCACTGACTGTGCCACTCAAGGACATTCACAGAGTTGTCCTGAAGCCACTCCTTTGATATATTGGCTGTATGCTGAGGGTCGTTGTCCTGCTGAAAGATGAACCGTCGCCCCAGTCTGAGGTCAAGAGCGCTCTGGAGCAGGTTTTCATCCAGGATGTCTCTGTACATTGCTGCATTCATCTTTCCCTCTATCCTGACTAGTCTCCCAGTTCCTACCACTGAAAATCACCCCCAGAGCATGATGCTGCCACCACCATGCTTTACTGTAGGGATGGTATTGGCCTGGTGATGAGCGGTGCCTGGTTTCCTCTAAACATGACGCCTGACATTCACACCAAAGAGTTCAGTCTTTTTCTCATCAGCACAGAGAATTTTGTTTTCTCATGGTCTGAGAGTCCTTCAGGTGCATTTTGCCAAACTCCATGTGGGCTGCCATGTGCTTTTTACTAAGGAGTGGCTTCCATCTGGCCACTCTACCATACAGGCTTGATTGGTAGATTGCTGCAAAGATAGTTGTCCATCTGGAAAGTTCTCCTCTCTCCACAGAGGAATGCTGTAGCGCTGACAGAGTGACCATCGGGTTCTTGTCACCTCCCTGACTAGGGCCCTTCTCCCCCAATCACTCAGTTTAGACAGACGGACAGCTCTAGGAAGAGTCCTGGTTGTTCCGAACTATTTTTATTTATGGATGATTGAGGCCACTGTGCTCATTGGGACCATCAAAGCATCAGATATTTTTTCTGTACTCTTTCCCAGATTTGTGCCTCAAGACAATCCTGTCTCCGAGGTCTACAGACAATTCATTTGACTTCATGCTTGGTTTGTGCTCAGACATGCATTGTCAAGTATGGGACCTTATATAGACAGGTGTGTGCCTTTCCAAATCATGTCCAATCAACTGAATTTACCACAGGTTGACTCCCATTAAGCTGTAGGAACATCTCAAGGATGCTCAGTGAAAACAGGGTGCACCTGAGCTCAATTTTGAGCTTCATGGCAAAGGCTGTGAATACCTACAGTATGTACCTGTGATTCTTAGTTTTTTATTTTTTATAAATTTGCAAAAATCTCAAAAGAAAATTTTTCATGTTGTCATTATGGGGTATTGTGTGTAGAATTTTGAGGGAAAAAATTAATTTATTACATTTTGGAATAAGGCTAATAACATGGGAAAAGTGAAGCGCTATGAATACTTTCCGGGTGCACTGTATGTCCCACTTTTTAGAGAATCTGTTGAAACAGTTCTGACATGCATTTGGAAAACTAGCTGTCATTGTGTAATAAATTGGCGGGAACTTGGTTTAAATCAGGTTTTTCTGGAAGCTTGAACAAGGTCTAAAGGTCTGCATTAGTGTGTCCAGCATGGCTGCTCCCACTGGTACTGCTAGAACTGCAGCCTGTAGTGCATTTGCTATTAGCAGCCACCATATTTCCTTGCAGCACTTGAATTACTTGCATTAAAGCTGCCTGAGTATTTTGAGTTAAAGCATAATTCAAATCTAAAGAGGACTAGATGATGTTGTCACATAAATATGGTACTTTAACTTATTCCAGTAAGGCCCCAATGACCTATACGATCTCAGAAATAGCAGGCAAGAACATGTTCAGGTTCACAAAGTAGACAATTAGTATTGTGATTAATCAGAGAGGGCATCTGCTACTGGGTTGGTCACCATACCGATGCCAGGATCCCGGCACTGAGATGCCCACCATGGAGGGTGGAGGCGAGCGCAATGTAGCCCCTTGCGGGCTTCCTGCGGCGGGGTCGGTGGCGAGCTGTGCTCTCCACAGGTTCTGTTCACACTCAATGGATGTCGTGGACAACCACGAGTGGGAATAGTCCTTAGTAGTCGTCATGCCCACTGTCGGGATTGTGAGGGTGCGGGATGCAGGTGCCGGTATTGTGACTGGCGGTCTCCTGACCGCCGATCACATAACTATATCCCTCTGCTACCTGTTCCCATGACAATACCTTGAAACACGTTTAATCTAGTTTTTGATTTACAATACTCTTCTCTTCCCTGTCCCAGTGATCACATTATGAAAATGGCACCAGTTACAGTTCTTTGCGCAGAATTGTGGCATATGTTGCTGTGTGAATAAATGATCACCTGACAAAATTCCTAAGGGGGATTTTCAAACATTATCTCCCATCACTGAGGAGTGTAAATAAAAAACATCCATTAATCATATAAATTTGTTTGCTTTTATGCATTTTCCCAGCATTATTGTCAATATTTGATTTTCCCACCGACAGGTTCTTCTTTCAGTGGTGACAAAGCAATAATCTTTAATGCTGCAATGATATACGTAGATTTGGATACTGAGCAGAAGTCTTTGGGAATTTGAACACAAATAAGGATTTCTTAATTCTCATTAATAACGAACATTTACGTTTTATAAGAATGCTTGGGGTGAGATGTAATGAACTCCGAGTCTGACTCAGACTGTCTCAGAACTTGGACTTTTTTTTTTTAAAGGGGTATTTACTGTATGAACAAGGTTAAACCATGTCTTGTACATGATTTCCCCTTTAAAAAAAATGACAGAGTTCGGCCAGCCGGACTCGAAGTTCATTACATCCCGCCATCAATGTTATACACATCCAATACACTGATCATAGTACCATCACCAAGGGCAACGCTGTAGAGGTCATTTTCAAAGTGCAATATGATACAGGGCACAAACAGCTTAGGTCCCGCATTGCCCCTTTATTTGTGTTAGTGCACCTACAGTGTTACTGCACCTACAGTACTGTATTTTCCATTTGAGCACATGGGTTTGCAGAGAGGCAAGGGGAAGATGTACTGTACGTGGATGCAACAGAGTTTTGGAGTAGGCACAAAGAGCAGGGCAAACAGTAGATTTTTGGGGCGACACAAGACTATCCAATGAAAGGGTCAAAGGGTTGAGATTTGATAACACTGTAGAGTTACACTATTTATCTTGGTTCTGCCTATGTCTTTCCCCAGTATAGTTATTTTACCCCCTGTGATTTAGGAGATACAGTACATGTACTATAACCAATGATGAAATCGATGGTATAGTAATCATTGATGGTATAGATCTTATCATCGATGATACAAATATTGTTATGTGATTATTGTTGTATTTTTGGATTATTTTAAGTCTACTGCCATTATCAGATAATGTGACTGTATGTTATAGACTTATGGAGAGAGAATTGACAGCATAGGAAAGGAATGAGTTAAACATCTTGTGAGGGGTGGACCTAGCTGGAAGGAAAGTACAGCCCTTTGGGAAAAGGGGAGGGTTAGTATATATAGGGAAGGATAGGCATCTGGTCTCTCTCTTGTTGGTGAAATTGCCTTGGAGTGGGTGAGTGCTGCATGGCAGGCTTCCCAACTTTTGCTGTGTTTCCCCTGGCATTAGCTTTATTTAACACCCTACTCTGCATTCCCCCTCTACAATTCGGCCTCCACGGGCTCGAGCAGGGCCGCAGTGTGGCGGCCGGGGTCGGCTTTGACGCTGGGTTCAGGGCCGGCTTGGCCGGAGGGACTTGAGGGCAAGGTGGGCCAGTGGTGCATCCCGGCCGCCCGGAGGTGGAAGGGCGGCTGCCCCCACCTCCGAGCGCGGCGGGTGATTAGTGTGAGGCGGGCGCGCGCATGCGCGCCGTGTGGGAGCCCGTCCGTGGAGCCGCACGGGGCTCAAGTTCAGCTCCGTGAGCACTTCGCAGGGTGGAGGGGCCAGAAGGGAGTCGGCTGCGAGCCGCGCGAGGTCTGTCACTGGGCCTCGCGCGGCGGATCTGAGGGGGATGCGGCCGGCCGGGAAGCAGTGGGACGCGCGCACTAGGTGCGCGCGCACCCACGCTCGCTTCCGGCGTCGCCGTTCGCGCACGGGGGCGCGCAGCGGCGTCGTCAGCCTCTCGGTCTCCCCAGCTTGCTCCCCTGCAGCCGGAGTCCGGCGGGGGGGGGGGAGGAGAGGTACGAGGGTGGTTTCCCTCATGATAATATAAGCAGTCTGCAGGGAGGGATGAACAGGGGGAACACGGGGTGTTGGAGGCACCAGGAGTCGGGGCGCGCGCACGATGAGCGCGCGAGCCCGTGCTCACAGCAGGTGGCGACGTTTGCGCGCGTGCGCGCGCAGCGACGCCGCACATCTCCCTGTCTCCCCAACTCGCTCCCCTGGAGCCAGATGCCAGTGGCTTGCGGGGGAGGAGGAGGGGGCAGGGAAGGGGTGGGGGGCTGCTGCGGGCGCTAAACGGCCTCGCCGCAGGTCCCTCCTAGCGGGCGGTGTTGGCTCCGATCTGCGGGGGGTTCGGGGAGCGGCGTTGGCGCCGACGGCCAGTCCCTCGGTAGTGACGGGCGCCCCCCCCCTTTTTCCCCCGCCAAGGCGGACGGGTCGGCAGACGTCGGCCCCCGGGTGACGCCGTCGGGCGTCATACGGGCAGGCGCGCAAGGTCCCCGGCTGGGTGGCACCGGGTAGCCGGCGCCGTGGTTCGGGGCAGTGAGGGCCCCTCCGGAACTCTGGCGTTGGCTCTGGCCAAGGTGGGCGCGGCTTTACGGCCGCTGGCTGCGGCTACGTCACCGGGGGTGGCGGTAAGCTCCGAAGCGGCCGCGATGGAAGGCGGGTCCGGAAGGCGGTCAGCTTCAGCGGCGCGGCAAATTGCCATGCCTGCAGGGAGCTCGGAGAGGCCGCCGCAGACCTGTAGCACTGTCCGGAACAGGACGGGCAGGGACGAGCTGCGGGGACAACCCCCTCACTTTTTGCTCGGCATGCGCCGCAGTTGTTTCCTGTGTCTGTCGCACCTTTTTCTCTCCTGCAGGGGATCGCGGCGAAGTAGAGATGGTGGAGACGAGTAAGAAGACGTCGGTTCTGCCACGCCGGAGGGTTCCGTGTCGGGGCAGTCGACGGGTGCAGGTGAGGTGTTACAGTCGGTAGCGGGCTCATTCACGAGTCCCAGTTCTCGCAGCTTTTCCTCTTCCTCCTTTTCCTCTGCTCTGTCGTCGCAGGCGTCCGAAGTCAGTAGCGCGACTAGGGCAAGGAATCAGGTGACTAAATTCGCCAAAAGGGCGGCGGGGCAGCTGGGAGCTCGAAGAGGCGTAAGCGGATTAGGGAGGAAGCTCGCAGGGCCAAGAAACGCAGCGATTTGCACGGTTTTGTTCGCTGCGACTGCACTGCAGTGATGCGGGGCCTGCGGGATAGCGGCCGTAGGAAGATTCGCAGTGGGACTTCGTGCATGTGTTCGGCTGTACGAAGGAAGCGAAGAAGGAGTATAGGTTGGCGGCTGCAAAGAGGGACATCGGGGCCGAGGCCTTCCGTACCTTCGATAACTGGCTGGCCGGTTTTTGGGTCTTCGCGGCGTGCTACCTGGAAGATGGGCCGGTCGAACAAAGGAACGTGATTCGGTACATGCTTCTCATACATGACTTGCAGCGCACTTCTTCGGGATCAGAGGGGCGTAGGTAGGAGCAGGATGGTTAGCGGGTCATGGACTTTGGGTTCAAGGTCGTCTAGGTCTGGCTCAAAGTCACTTGGGCTTCGCAGCAGACGGAGGAGCCCCGGAAGCCGGGGGCGGACGGGCACCACCGCGCAGGGTCGTCCGCCCAGGGGTAAGGCGCGGACGGCGGATCGGCCAAATCCTGCCTCCTCCTGCTTCAGAGGCAGTCGTCAAGGTACCCGGGGTAAGCAAACTTATCCCAGGCAGGCCGCGGTCGGGAGCGCTCCACAGAGCTCCAACGACAATTGCTTTAGAAACTATGGACAAGGGGTTAAGTTTGTATCCAAATAAGGTGGATGCAAAATTTCTGTTTTCCGGTTTTAGTCTTGTTTTCGCGTGCCTGTTGCGAGCGAGGTGTCGGTGCGGGACCGTCCTCCTGTTTGTCCTTTTGGGGATCGATTTTGACACAGCGGCAGGATCGGGTCGGCTGCATCGGGACAAGGTGGTGAAGCTCCGCGAAGCTATTGGCCGGTTCGAAGGGTCGCGTAAGATCACAATGCCGGAAGCTGGAAAGGGCGACTGCGGGGTGTGCCAGACCACATCATTTCGTGCGAGGATCCTCCGAGATTAAAGGGGATGGAGCAATATGGGCCGCATTCCTGGAGGATCTCAACGAGGTGTGTATATGGCGGGCTCCAAAGGTGGTCAGCACTAGGCTGCAGTTGTTCACCGACGCGGCTGGGGGCCTCTGGATACGGATGTTATCGGGAGGGATCTTGGTGCGCGGCTTCGCGGACGGCATTGCGAAGGCGTAACCAGGGACCTTTTGCTTCTGGAGTTTTTCCCCATTAGGGGGGCGCTGGAGTTTTGGGGCGAACGGCTGGCTCCTCGCAGCACCTTGTTTAGAGGTGACAATCTGGCCGTTTGGCGCATGCGATAAATAACAAGGGGACGAAGTCGCTGTCATTCTGCGGGTGCTGGGACAGTTGCTGAAGATATGCCTACATCGGAACGTGTGGTTCCGCGAGCAACACGTGCCGGGGCTGGAGAACGGAATTGCCGACGCTCTGTCACGAGGGCAGTGGGAAAGTGTTGGTTTGTTTGTTGGCACCGGAGGCCGACGAACATGGTGTTCAGTTTCCCGGTTATGTTGGGAGGTATCGGGACGGATTGGAGGGTCTTGCGTTGCGGTCAGTCGCGCCAGCCACGCTTAAGCCGTAAGCTTGGAGCGAGTAGGAGGAGTTTGTTTAAGGACGAATTCAGCATGGTAAGAGCGGGCAACGGAGGATGCTTTCCTTTATTTGGCAGCTTTATGTTTCGGGTAGGTCCAGAGCGGTGGTCTCCCGGTACTTAGCCAGGATTTCGTTTTCAGCAGAATAAAGGGCGTCCCCGACGTTGCTAAGAGCGGGATTCTGTTGAAGGCGATGAAAGGAGGGGCGCGAGTCGCGCCGACGCCGCCTGACAGCAGGAGGCCCGTTGAGGCGGCCCTGTTGCTGGATGTCATCAGGGAGGTTAGAGGTGTCACGTCGTCCATGTTTTGATTGCGGTTGTTCTTCAATTTAGCGTGCTCAATGGTTTACCACGGGGCTTTTAGGGTTTCAGAGCTGGTAGCGCCTCCTAAGCGAGCAGATTCGCGCATGCTGGTCGGGGACGTGGTGGTGGGTGAGAAGTCCTTGCTTTGCAGATTGCGGCGCTCCAAGACGGACCAAGTGGGGAGAGGTCAATGGGTCACCTTGGTTCCGGCTATTGTGGAGAGCATTTGCCCAGTGAGGTTGGCAGTGCAATATGAGGCAGTACGGCCCGACGGTCGGGGGTCATGGTCGCTGCACTATGACGGGCTGCCGGTGACGAAGTATCTATTTCATGGGATGCTGGGTTGCCGTCTTGTGAGCTTGGGCCTTCCACCCGCTGCGTTTGGGACGCATTCCTTCCGCATAGGGGCTGCGACGTCGGCTGCAGCGACGGGATTTTACATGGCTGAGATCCAGGCGGTGGGGCGATGGTAGTCGTCAAGTTACAGACGGTATATGCGCCCCGTTGCATGAGATGTTAGCTCGCGCGTACTTGTGTGTCAATTCCAGTCGTTTAATCATGTTATTACAGTTCAGTACGTTATGGTGTTGTGCGTTTGTTTGTCTTCCCCCTTTTTTATCCTACTCAGGGATTAGCTACTCGCCGTTGCTGGCATGAGCCGGCAGCGGGGGTCTGGAGTTATTTTGCAATTTTTTGCCTGACTTGACGGACTGAATTCTAATCCACAATTCGGCTAATCTGTTTTAATCAGAGTCCCTCAGCAGGTCTTTATGCTTTCACCTCCAGCTGAGTTATTACATGTTTTACCCCTTCTCCCCCCCCCCCTTTGTTATTTTCATCTTTCCCATTTGTGTGTTCATGTTAGGCTTCAAAATGGCTGATTGCTTGTGCAGATCGGCTAGGCCGAGACTGCTGCAATATACGACAGCAAAAAAATTTCTTTTTGGCAGATCCTTCAGGTTAATGCAGTAAATTAAACAATGGTATAGATGATTAGTAACCACTTTTACCCCCTTTTCCTCCTCTGCAAGTTGGTTGGAAGATGACTTGCCTATTTTGGTGGTTGGCCACTCTTATGTGTTTTGGGCCGCCCAGTGTTGGCCTCGCAGGGGGCACAGATGTTTCCTAGGGCTCGAGAAGTTCGTTGGCTTGGTTGGCAAGGGATGATGTGGACGGAGTGGAGAAGTAGACTAGGGAGTCAGGCCAGCAAGCATGTTAGCCCTAGGGTGTTGGTTGTCCATTTAGGTGGCAACGACCTGGGGAAGAGGACTTATTTGGAGATGCGGTGGGCCATGATACAGGATCTGGCAAGTTTGGCCGCAGCAGTGGACCAATAGTATATTGGTGTTCTCCTTGATGGTGCCAAGGTTGAGTTGGCAAGGTGTGGCGGACGGTCGCGAAATTGAGGAGGCCACGCAGAAGGAGAATGGACCACTTGTATATTGGTGTTTCTTCTTGATGGTGCCAAGGTTGAGTTGGCAAGGTGGCGGACGGTCGCGAAATTGAGGAGGCCACGCAGAAGGTGAATGGGGCGGTGGCGAAATGGGTTGTCCCACGGAGGCCAAGTGGTTCGCCACCCTACGATTCAGTCAGAGACAAAGTCACCTTCTTCGGCCTGATGGTGTGCATCTATCCAATGAGGGGATTATGTTTTTTCCTGGAGGATCTGTTCCTAGGGTTGCTGGAGTTAGGGTGAGGTTATGGTGGCGGTGCGAAGACTCTGGGAAGGAGTCTTTCGCTGTTGGCGGAAAAGAACGGCAGTTGGTGGTTGTATGGTAAGCTGTAGTGATTTACAGTTTGATTTGGTTTAGGTGCACTCACCTCCATCGACTTATTGGCCGCTTGACCACCCGTCCGGGAAGGCAGCGGCAGGGCACCCAGGAGCGGTGGGTAGTCACTGTGGGGGTGGAGTTGTCACCTATTACCGGTTTTTGATAGTTGTAGTAAAATTAGGATGGTTTCGAATTTTTTTGTATTTTACGGTTAATTTAGGTTAGTAGAGCCGTTCTTTTTGCTGCCACCATATGCCGGCTGTATCGGCATCTTAACAAAGTTTTCATTTACAGGTTTGCTATGGTTAGGGTCAAATAAATAGCTAGCAATTTTTCTGCCAAATTCAAGTCTCCGTGTCTTTATTTATTGGGTTTAGAGGTAACGAATGCTTTACTTGGAATGAACGGGTCCACCAAATATCACTAGGATGTTTAGGAGAGAGAATTGACAGCATAGGAAAGGAATGAGTTAAACATCTTGTGAGGGGTGGACCTAGCTGGAAGGAAAGTACAGCCCTTTGGGAAAAGGGGAGGGTTAGTATATATAGGGAAGGATAGGCATCTGGTCTCTCTCTTGTTGGTGAAATTGCCTTCCCGCCCTCCCGCCCTGTTGGTAAAGGTTTTTGGCACGGAGTGCCTTGGCATTGAATTGTTGGCTGGTTTTATCGTTGGCTATTTATTGGCGGAAAAGAACGGCAGTTGGTGGTTGTATGGTAAGCTGTAGTGATTTACAGTTTGATTTGGTTTAGGTGCACTCACCTCCATCGACTTATTGGCCGCTTGACCACCCGTCCGGGAAGGCAGCGGCAGGGCACCCAGGAGCGGTGGGTAGTCACTGTGGGGGTGGAGTTGTCACCTATTACCGGTTTTTGATAGTTGTAGTAAAATTAGGATGGTTTCGAATTTTTTGTATTTTACGGTTAATTTAGGTTAGTAGAGCCGTTCTTTTTGCTGCCACCATATGCCGGCTGTATCGGCATCTTAACAAAGTTTTCATTTACAGGTTTGCTATGGTTAGGGTCAAATAAATAGCTAGCAATTTTTCTGCCAAATTCAAGTCTCCGTGTCTTTATTTATTGGGTTTAGAGGTAACGAATGCTTTACTTGGAATGAACGGGTCCACCAAATATCACTAGGATGTTTAATCATTTAATATGTATAGTCTGACTCTGCTGCATGCTGTATATTTTGTTCATTGTATTCTGCACTTTGCTGGGAACTGATTCTTGGCCTACCACTCTTGCCATACTTATGTTTGGGGATTTGGTATGCTATGCCGATGGGCGGGATGTATATATATATCGCACATAGAGGCGGCACTCGCAAGTCTTTTGACGGACGAATAAAGAGACGAACAGCGTCTGTGTGTCAACGTTTCAGTCTTATTGGACTTTTTTCAAGAACAAACTACATCATGTGAAATCTTACCTTAAATAGTGAAAGCCATCCTGGCCGCCATGCTTGCCTCACAGTCGCCGCATGTCCCCTTCCGATGACGTCATCACGCTGGTCACATCTGCTAGCCGCCGCCTTCAGTCCGTCACCTCACTTCCTCCCTTCTGGTGACCCCTTCCGGCGCCGGCTGCCTGGAACGCAGCACGTGACCCTTCAGCCGAGGGGATAGAGGAAACTGGTGGTCGTCATGGTGACCTGTAAACAGCAAAAAACAACACGTGATACCTGTACACAGAAACACAATACATATATATCAAAATGGTGTGGACAATAATGTAAAAATATGAAAGTTAAAAGATGAAAGTGTTGTATAAAAATCTACCAACCGAGCAATGTAAGATACAGCGGGCAAAAACTCCATAACTGCCCCTGTAATGGTATGATGAGAAATAGCAAAAAATAAAGAAGCAAAAAAAATGACAGCACACTGCCAGGTGAATGAAATGGATGAGTGTAGTTAAAAAACAATTAAAAGGAATCAAGTGGGAATGCACGAATCATAGTGCTGTTGACTAATACGTGAGTCAAAATAAGTACAAACACATAAGGTGATGCCAAGTACGGAAATACTTGATCTATACCACTAATAAACTATTTACAAATGAAACACATGCAAGAGCACTGAGTGTTATTATGGGTCGTGCAGGAGAGATGCATGAAAAAAATACATACTGATGTAACTCTGATTATAATCCTATACTGCACAAAAAGACCACCTTCGGAAAAAGAGATTATTTAAAAGGACCTGACACGTATACTTGTGCTGTAGTTGTATTGGTATCTAATGCATCTAATGTATGCCTGGTGTAATAGAATTCACAAATCACCCAATTGACTTTATAACTGTGCGGGGCTACAGAAAACAGGAAAAAGATAACGTCTCATTCAGACCAAAAGGTGTGACAGAGTTCATTCTATGAATCCATCTAGCCTCCAATTGAAGTAGTTTTTTATCTCGGTCTCCACCACGGAAGGAAGCAGGTACATGGTCAATCAGTTTATACACAAGAGAGGATAACGGATGCTTCTTTTCCTTAAAATGCCGTGCCACCGGTTGGTCTACGGACTTGCCTTCCAATGCCATCCGTATGGCTGAACGGTGTTGATTCATCCTTTCTCTTAGGGTGCAAGATGTCTTCCCTATGTACACCAGACTACAGGGACACCGGATCATGTAGACGACGAATCTGGTGGTACATGTGAGAACATGTTTGATGGCAATTCTTCTCCCAGAGTATGGGTGTAAAACATAATGACCTGTCTCTAAGTATCTGCATGTTGTGCAGCCGATGCACCGGTAACAGTCGTTTCTCCAACAGCAGGCAGCACCTCTCACTTCCTCACAAAAAAAGCAGGCTGTTACCGGTGCATCGGCTGCACAACATGCATATATAACCCCTGAGGAAGTCCCAAAAAAGCTGTTAAAGGGACGAAACGCGTTGGGCCAGCTTCCACTACCTCTCCAACGACCTGTACAACAGATAAGCTTATTATTGATTTTTAAATTGTACAATTCCATTGTTTATGTATGTGTGTGATTAAAAATTGTGAAAAACTATATCACACTATTAGCTCCTTTTTTTCTTTTTTCTTTTTTTTTTTCTTTTTTTTTTCCATGAGGAAAAAAAACTTTCTTTATAGAGGTACTAGACTTTGTCAAGGATTACCTCATAGGAGCAACATCCTTAAAAGGAGTGAGTTATTACCTTCCTTTAATTATTTTAATATTTTTTTATTCTTTTAGCCACTTGGGTGTGATTCTGATTATTCATATTAGAAATCACATAAAATATAGTGGTTTATAGAAACACTATAGGCACAGAGCACTTTATATAAAAAATATTTTATATATTGGCACAAATATGTCACAAGTCACTTTATAATAGTAAGAGCATTTTTGCTGACACATCTTCCCTCTCTGCCTATGTAAATTGTGGTTTAACACCTCGCTGAGGGCGTTTATACATGGAGTAAGAGGACAAGGGAAGATGACCAATTAAAGATACCACTACAGGCACAACTTGATCATATTTCTGGTAGAGATGAGCGGGTTCGGTTTCTCTGAATCCGAACCCGCCAGAACTTCATGTTTTTTTTCACGGGTCCGAGCGACTCGGATCTTCCCGCCTTGCTCGGTTAACCCGAGCGCGCCCGAACGTCATCATGACGCTGTCGGATTCTCGCGAGGCTCGGATTCTATCGCGAGACTCGGATTCTATATAAGGAGCCGCGCGTCGCCGCCATTTTCACACGTGCATTGAGATTGATAGGGAGAGGACGTGGCTGGCGTCCTCTCCGTTTAGACACTTGATTTACTAATTTTGGGGAGCATTAGGAGTACTCAGTAGTGTACAGTGCAGAGTTTTGCTGATAGTGACCAGTGACCACCACTTTTATTTATAATCCGTTCTCTGCCTGAAAAAAGCGATACACAGCACACAGTGACTCAGTCACATACCATATCTGTGTGCACTGCTCAGGCTCAGGCCAGTGTGCTGCATCATCTATTATCTATATATAATATTATATATCTGTCTGACTGCTCAGCTCACACAGCTTATAATTGTGGGGGAGACTGGGGAGCACTACTGCAGTGCCAGTTATAGGTTATAGCAGGAGCCAGGAGTACATAATATATTATATAGTGAGTGACCACCAGACACACAGTGCAGTTTATTTAATATATCCGTTCTCTGCCTGAAAAAAGCGATACACACAGTGACTCAGTCAGTCACATACCATATCTGTGTGCACTGCTCAGGCTCAGGCCAGTGTGCTGCATCATCTATATATATTATATATCTGTCTGACTGCTCAGCTCACACAGCTTATAATTGTGGGGGAGACTGGGGAGCACTACTGCAGTGCCAGTTATAGGTTATAGCAGGAGCCAGGAGTACATAATATTATATTAAAATTAAACAGTGCACACTTTTGCTGCAGGAGTGCCACTGCCAGTGTGACTAGTGACCAGTGACCTGACCACCAGTATATAATATTAGTAGTATACTATCTCTTTATCAACCAGTCTATATTAGCAGCAGACACAGTACAGTGCGGTAGTTCACGGCTGTGGCTACCTCTGTGTCGGCACTCGGCAGCCCGTCCATAATTGTATATACCACCTAACCGTGGTTTTTTTTTCTTTCTTTATACATACATACTAGTTACGAGTATACTATCTCTTTATCAACCAGTCTATATATTAGCAGCAGACACAGTACAGTGCGGTAGTTCACGGCTGTGGCTACCTCTGTGTCGGCACTCGGCAGCCCGTCCATAATTGTATATACCACCTAACCGTGGTTTTTTTTTCTTTCTTTATACATACATACTAGTTACGAGTATACTATCTCTTTATCAACCAGTCTATATATTAGCAGCAGACACAGTACAGTGCGGTAGTTCACGGCTGTGGCTACCTCTGTGTCGGCACTCGGCAGCCCGTCCATAATTGTATATACCACCTAACCGTGGTTTTTTTTTCTTTCTTTATACATACATACTAGTTACGAGTATACTATCTCTTTATCAACCAGTCTATATATTAGCAGCAGACACAGTACAGTGCGGTAGTTCACGGCTGTGGCTACCTCTGTGTCGGCACTCGGCAGCCCGTCCATAATTGTATATACCACCTAACCGTGGTTTTTTTTTCTTTCTTTATACATACATACTAGTTACGAGTATACTATCTCTTTATCAACCAGTCTATATATTAGCAGCAGACACAGTACAGTGCGGTAGTTCACGGCTGTGGCTACCTCTGTGTCGGCACTCGGCAGCCCGTCCATAATTGTATATACCACCTAACCGTGGTTTTTTTTTCTTTCTTTATACATACATACTAGTTACGAGTATACTATCTCTTTATCAACCAGTCTATATATTAGCAGCAGACACAGTACAGTGCGGTAGTTCACGGCTGTGGCTACCTCTGTGTCGGCACTCGGCAGCCCGTCCATAATTGTATATACCACCTAACCGTGGTTTTTTTTTCTTTCTTTATACATACATACTAGTTACGAGTATACTATCTCTTTATCAACCAGTCTATATTAGCAGCAGACACAGTACAGTGCGGTAGTTCACGGCTGTGGCTACCTCTGTGTCGGCACTCGGCAGCCCGTCCATAATTGTATATACCACCTAACCGTGGTTTTTTTTTCTTTCTTTATACATACATACTAGTTACGAGTATACTATCTCTTTATCAACCAGTCTATATATTAGCAGCAGACACAGTACAGTGCGGTAGTTCACGGCTGTGGCTACCTCTGTGTCGGCACTCGGCAGCCCGTCCATAATTGTATATACCACCTAACCGTGGTTTTTTTTTCTTTCTTTATACATACATACTAGTTACGAGTATACTATCTCTTTATCAACCAGTCTATATATTAGCAGCAGACACAGTACAGTGCGGTAGTTCACGGCTGTGGCTACCTCTGTGTCGGCACTCGGCAGCCCGTCCATAATTGTATATACCACCTAACCGTGGTTTTTTTTTCTTTCTTTATACATACATACTAGTTACGAGTATACTATCTCTTTATCAACCAGTCTATATATTAGCAGCAGACACAGTACAGTGCGGTAGTTCACGGCTGTGGCTACCTCTGTGTCGGCACTCGGCAGCCCGTCCATAATTGTATATACCACCTAACCGTGGTTTTTTTTTCTTTCTTTATACATACATACTAGTTACGAGTATACTATCTCTTTATCAACCAGTCTATATATTAGCAGCAGACACAGTACAGTGCGGTAGTTCACGGCTGTGGCTACCTCTGTGTCGGCACTCGGCAGCCCGTCCATAATTGTATATACCACCTAACCGTGGTTTTTTTTTTCTTTCTTTATACATACATACTAGTTACGAGTATACTATCTCTTTATCAACCAGTCTATATTAGCAGCAGACACAGTACAGTGCGGTAGTTCACGGCTGTGGCTACCTCTGTGTCGGCACTCGGCAGCCCGTCCATAATTGTATATACCACCTAACCGTGGTTTTTTTTTCTTTCTTTATACATACATACTAGTTACGAGTATACTATCTCTTTATCAACCAGTCTATATATTAGCAGCAGACACAGTACAGTGCGGTAGTTCACGGCTGTGGCTACCTCTGTGTCGGCACTCGGCAGCCCGTCCATAATTGTATATACCACCTAACCGTGGTTTTTTTTTCTTTCTTTATACATACATACTAGTTACGAGTATACTATCTCTTTATCAACCAGTCTATATATTAGCAGCAGACACAGTACAGTGCGGTAGTTCACGGCTGTGGCTACCTCTGTGTCGGCACTCGGCAGCCCGTCCATAATTGTATATACCACCTAACCGTGGTTTTTTTTTCTTTCTTTATACATACATACTAGTTACGAGTATACTATCTCTTTATCAACCAGTCTATATATTAGCAGCAGACACAGTACAGTGCGGTAGTTCACGGCTGTGGCTACCTCTGTGTCGGCACTCGGCAGCCCGTCCATAATTGTATACTAGTATCCAATCCATCCATCTCCATTGTTTACCTGAGGTGCCTTTTAGTTGTGCCTATTAAAATATGGAGAACAAAAATGTTGAGGTTCCAAAATTAGGGAAAGATCAAGATCCACTTCCACCTCGTGCTGAAGCTGCTGCCACTAGTCATGGCCGAGACGATGAAATGCCAGCAACGTCGTCTGCCAAGGCCGATGCCCAATGGCATAGTACAGAGCATGTCAAAACCAAAACACCAAATATCAGTAAAAAAAGGACTCCAAAACCTAAAATAAAATTGTCGGAGGAGAAGCGTAAACTTGCCAATATGCCATTTACCACACGGAGTGGCAAGGAACGGCTGAGGCCCTGGCCTATGTTCATGGCTAGTGGTTCAGCTTCACATGAGGATGGAAGCACTCAGCCTCTCGCTAGAAAACTGAAAAGACTCAAGCTGGCAAAAGCACCGCAAAGAACTGTGCGTTCTTTGAAATCCCAAATCCACAAGGAGAGTCCAATTGTGTCGGTTGCGATGCCTGACCTTCCCAACACTGGACGTGAAGAGCATGCGCCTTCCACCATTTGCACGCCCCCTGCAAGTGCTGGAAGGAGCACCCGCAGTCCAGTTCCTGATAGTCAGATTGAAGATGTCAGTGTTGAAGTACACCAGGATGAGGAGGATATGGGTGATGCTGGCGCTGGGGAGGAAATTGACCAGGAGGATTCTGATGGTGAGGTGGTTTGTTTAAGTCAGGCACCCGGGGAGACACCTGTTGTCCGTGGGAGGAATATGGCCGTTGACATGCCAGGTGAAAATACCAAAAAAATCAGCTCTTCGGTGTGGAGGTATTTCACCAGAAATGCGGACAACAGGTGTCAAGCCGTGTGTTCCCTTTGTCAAGCTGTAATAAGTAGGGGTAAGGACGTTAACCACCTCGGAACATCCTCCCTTATACGTCACCTGCAGCGCATTCATAATAAGTCAGTGACAAGTTCAAAAACTTTGGGTGACAGCGGAAGCAGTCCACTGACCAGTAAATCCCTTCCTCTTGTAACCAAGCTCACGCAAACCACCCCACCAACTCCCTCAGTGTCAATTTCCTCCTTCCCCAGGAATGCCAATAGTCCTGCAGGCCATGTCACTGGCAAGTCTGACGAGTCCTCTCCTGCCTGGGATTCCTCCGATGCATCCTTGCGTGTAACGCCTACTGCTGCTGGCGCTGCTGTTGTTGCCGCTGGGAGTCGATGGTCATCCCAGAGGGGAAGTCGTAAGCCCACTTGTACTACTTCCAGTAAGCAATTGACTGTTCAACAGTCCTTTGCGAGGAAGATGAAATATCACAGCAGTCATCCTACTGCAAAGCGGATAACTGAGTCCTTGACAACTATGTTGGTGTTAGACGTGCGTCCGGTATCCGCCGTTAGTTCACAGGGAACTAGACAATTTATTGAGGCAGTGTGCCCCCGTTACCAAATACCATCTAGGTTCCACTTCTCTAGGCAGGCGATACCGAGAATGTACACGGACGTCAGAAAAAGACTCACCAGTCTCCTAAAAAATGCAGTTGTACCCAATGTCCACTTAACCACGGACATGTGGACAAGTGGAGCAGGGCAGGGTCAGGACTATATGACTGTGACAGCCCACTGGGTAGATGTATGGACTCCCGCCGCAAGAACAGCAGCGGCGGCACCAGTAGCAGCATCTCGCAAACGCCAACTCTTTCCTAGGCAGGCTACGCTTTGTATCACCGCTTTCCAGAATACGCACACAGCTGAAAACCTCTTACGGCAACTGAGGAAGATCATCGCGGAATGGCTTACCCCAATTGGACTCTCCTGTGGATTTGTGGCATCGGACAACGCCAGCAATATTGTGTGTGCATTAAATATGGGCAAATTCCAGCACGTCCCATGTTTTGCACATACCTTGAATTTGGTGGTGCAGAATTTTTTAAAAAACGACAGGGGCGTGCAAGAGATGCTGTCGGTGGCCAGAAAAATTGCGGGACACTTTCGGCGTACAGGCACCACGTACAGAAGACTGGAGCACCACCAAAAACTACTGAACCTGCCCTGCCATCATCTGAAGCAAGAAGTGGTAACGAGGTGGAATTCAACCCTCTATATGCTTCAGAGGTTGGAGGAGCAGCAAAAGGCCATTCAAGCCTATACAATTGAGCACGATATAGGAGATGGAATGCACCTGTCTCAAGTGCAGTGGAGAATGATTTCAACGTTGTGCAAGGTTCTGATGCCCTTTGAACTTGCCACACGTGAAGTCAGTTCAGACACTGCCAGCCTGAGTCAGGTCATTCCCCTCATCAGGCTTTTGCAGAAGAAGCTGGAGGCATTGAAGAAGGAGCTAAAAGGGAGCGATTCCGCTAGGCATGTGGGACTTGTGGATGCAGCCCTTAATTCGCTTAACAAGGATTCACGGGTGGTCAATCTGTTGAAATCAGAGCACTACATTTTGGCCACCGTGCTCGATCCTAGATTTAAAGCCTACCTTGGATCTCTCTTTCCGGCAGACACAGGTCTGCTGGGGTTGAAAGACCTGCTGGTGACAAAATTGTCAAGTCAAGCGGAACGCGACCTGTCAACATCTCCTCCTTCACATTCTCCCGCAACTGGGGGTGCGAGGAAAAGGCTCAGAATTCCGAGCCCACCCGCTGGCGGTGATGCAGGGCAGTCTGGAGCGACTGCTGATGCTGACATCTGGTCCGGACTGAAGGACCTGACAACGATTACGGACATGTCATCTACTGTCACTGCATATGATTCTCTCAACATTGATAGAATGGTGGAGGATTATATGAGTGACCGCATCCAAGTAGGCACGTCACACAGTCCGTACTTATACTGGCAGGAAAAAGAGGCAATTTGGAGGCCCTTGCACAAACTGGCTTTATTCTACCTAAGTTGCCCTCCCACAAGTGTGTACTCCGAAAGAGTGTTTAGTGCCGCCGCTCACCTTGTCAGCAATCGGCGTACGAGGTTACATCCAGAAAATGTGGAGAAGATGATGTTCATTAAAATGAATTATAATCAATTCCTCCGCGGAGACATTGACCAGCAGCAATTGCCTCCACAAAGTACACAGGGAGCTGAGATGGTGGATTCCAGTGGGGACGAATTGATAATCTGTGAGGAGGGGGATGTACACGGTGATATATCGGAGGGTGAAGATGAGGTGGACATCTTGCCTCTGTAGAGCCAGTTTGTGCAAGGAGAGATTAATTGCTTCTTTTTTGGGGGGGGTCCAAACCAACCCGTCATATCAGTCACAGTCGTGTGGCAGACCCTGTCACTGAAATGATGGGTTGGTTAAAGTGTGCATGTCCTGTTTTGTTTATACAACATAAGGGTGGGTGGGAGGGCCCAAGGACAATTCCATCTTGCACCTCTTTTTTCTTTTCTTTTTCTTTGCATCATGTGCTGATTGGGGAGGGTTTTTTTGGAAGGGACATCCTGCGTGACACTGCAGTGCCACTCCTAGATGGGCCCGGTGTTTGTGTCGGCCACTAGGGTCGCTAATCTTACTCACACAGTCAGCTACCTCATTGCGCCTCTTTTTTTCTTTGCGTCATGTGCTGTTTGGGGAGGGTTTTTTGGAAGGGACATCCTGCGTGACACTGCAGTGCCACTCCTAGATGGGCCCGGTGTTTGTGTCGGCCACTAGGGTCGCTAATCTTACTCACACAGCTACCTCATTGCGCCTCTTTTTTTCTTTGCGTCATGTGCTGTTTGGGGAGGGTTTTTTGGAAGGGACATCCTGCGTGACACTGCAGTGCCACTCCTAGATGGGCCCGGTGTTTGTGTCGGCCACTAGGGTCGCTAATCTTACTCACACAGCTACCTCATTGCGCCTCTTTTTTTCTTTGCGTCATGTGCTGTTTGGGGAGGGTTTTTTGGAAGGGACATCCTGCGTGACACTGCAGTGCCACTCCTAGATGGGCCCGGTGTTTGTGTCGGCCACTAGGGTCGCTAATCTTACTCACACAGCTACCTCATTGCGCCTCTTTTTTTCTTTGCGTCATGTGCTGTTTGGGGAGGGTTTTTTGGAAGGGCCATCCTGCGTGACACTGCAGTGCCACTCCTAGATGGGCCCGGTGTTTGTGTCGGCCACTAGGGTCGCTAATCTTACTCACACAGCTACCTCATTGCGCCTCTTTTTTTCTTTGCGTCATGTGCTGTTTGGGGAGGGTTTTTTGGAAGGGCCATCCTGCGTGACACTGCAGTGCCACTCCTAGATGGGCCCGGTGTTTGTGTCGGCCACTAGGGTCGCTAATCTTACTCACACAGCTACCTCATTGCGCCTCTTTTTTTCTTTGCGTCATGTGCTGTTTGGGGAGGGTTTTTTGGAAGGGACATCCTGCGTGACACTGCAGTGCCACTCCTAGATGGGCCCGGTGTTTGTGTCGGCCACTAGGGTCGCTTATCTTACTCACACAGCGACCTCGGTGCAAATTTTAGGACTAAAAATAATATTGTGAGGTGTGAGGTATTCAGAATAGACTGAAAATGAGTGTAAATTATGGTTTTTGAGGTTAATAATACTTTGGGATCAAAATGACCCCCAAATTCTATGATTTAAGCTGTTTTTTAGTGTTTTTTGAAAAAAACACCCGAATCCAAAACACACCCGAATCCGACAAAAAAAATTCGGTGAGGTTTTGCCAAAACGCGGTCGAACCCAAAACACGGCCGCGGAACCGAACCCAAAACCAAAACACAAAACCCGAAAAATTTCCGGCGCTCATCTCTAATTTCTGGTACGCATATATATTTTTTGGTTATACACAGATGGAAGTTTTCACACCAAAGCACTGAAGGCGCAGAGACTTTATTTCTATTGAACATTTGTATTTATGACTCAGCGAAATATGAGTCAATAAGAAAGTCTACACTGCAGCCCCTACACTTGGGAGTGCTGTTTGGAATTGACGTGAATGATTATGCACGAATTTTGTTTTATGTATTTATTGTAAACGTTTAGGTATTAAGCGCTCATTATACACCCTTATTGTGTACATATATATATATATATATATACACAGAATGAGTCGGCACTCTCTTACTGTCACACAATGCTGCTTCGGTGCCCTCCCCAAGTCACCTGGACCCTCATATATTGCACATAGAGGCGGCACTCGCAAGTCTTTTGACGGACGAATAAAGAGACGAACAGCGTCTGTGTGTCAACGTTTCAGTCTTATTGGACTTTTTTCAAGAACAAACTACATCATGTGAAATCTTACCTTAAATAGTGAAAGCCGTCCTGGCCGCCGCCTATATACTAGGTGATTTATCGCGCCCTACGGGTGCTCTTCACACCGTCGTTTGGGGCTACGCCCCGTTAACCCCTGCACACCTTTGGACATACGCAGGCCAGTAGATAATAGAATTAGAAACACAGGGCAGTATAGAGGGCATACAGAAATGGTGTCCGGTTGAGAAAAGATAGAGAGGCGTAAGGGGGGGAGAAAGGGAATGTACAGAAACGCGGTGCGATCGGTAAAGGATAGGGAGAGTCAGGGTAGTAGGGAGAGGATAAAGAGAGGGAAGGTGTTAGATAGAAAATACCGTTGCAAGAGGCTACGACCCGTTAACCCCTGCACGGGCCTCAGCTGTGCTATAATTGTTATTAGATGGAGTATTACCTGCAAAAAAGTTTATGCTATTGGGTAAATATTGCAAGGGGGAAGGGCGTGCGATTGTCAAGGGGGCGTAGCCCTTTGTGAGGGTGTAAAGAGTGGCCGCAGTGCACAATGAATAACATAGTGTAGTATATACTGCTAGTGTATGCAGCGCAGCTTATACACACAGTGGCCACAGGTATCAGAGCCGCGTATACACACAATGGACACAGGTAGCTGTGCCACTTATACACACAATGGCCACAGGTAACGGAGCCACGTATCCACACAGTGGCCAGAAGTAGCAGGGCAGCTTATACACACAATACCCACAGGTAGCAGAGCCGCTTATACACACAGTGCCCACAGGTAGCAGAGCAGCTTATACACACAATGCCCACAGGTAGCAGCGCAGCTTATACACACAGTGGACACAGGTATCAGAGCCACGTATCCACACAGTGGCCAGAGGTAGCAGGGCAGCTTATACACACAATACCCATAGATAGCAGAGCCGCTTATACACACAGTGCCCACAGGTAGCAGAGCCGCTGATACACACAGTGCCCACAGGTAGCAGAGACGTTGATACACACAGTGCCCACAGGTAGCAGAGACGTTGATACACAACGTGCCCACAGGTAGCAAAGCAGTTTATACACACAATGACCACAGGTAGCAGTGTTGCTTATACACACAATGGACCCCGGTAGCAGTGCCACTTCTACACACAATTCCCATAGGTAACAGAGGCACTTATACACACAGTGGCCACAGGTAGCTGAGCCGCTTATACACACAATGGCCACAGGTAGCAGCACCACTTATACACACAATGGCCACTTTTAGCAGCACCGCTTATACACACAATGGCCACAGGTAGCAGTGTCACTTATACACACAATGGCCACAGGTAGCAGCACCACTTATACACACAATGGCCACAGGTAGCAGTGGCGCTTATACACACAATGGCCACAGGTAGCAGTGTTACTTATACACACACAATGGCCACTGGTACCAGAGCCGCGTATACACACAGTGGCCACAGGGAGCTGTGCCACTTATACACAATGGCCACAGGTAGCAGTGTCGCTTAGACACATAATGGCCACAGTATTACTTTTTTTTTATTAATCCAGTGTCCATTGATAGCAACTATACTCTCAGTGTGTGTGGGGGGGGTTTGGAAAGAGGGTGGGTTCAGTGAGGTGGAGGTGCCTATCCATGCCGCTGATCACCCCGATTCAGGGAATCACTTGTAGCGGCTGCGGATGGTGTCCGAGGTGCTACCTGTGGTGGAGGGGTGGGTGCGGGAGGGGGTCCAGAGGTGTTGCGGGTGGTGGAGGGCTGGGTGCAGTGACACGGATGGCGGTAAGGGTGCAGAGGTGCTGTGGGTGGGGGAGGCGTAGGTGTGGAGGGGGCGCGGATGGGGAGGGGGTCTAGAGGTGCTGCGGGTGGGGGAGGTGCAGGTGCAGAAGGGGAGTGTAGATGCTGTTGGTGGGGGAGGGGTGGGTGCGGGGGGCTATGGATGAAGGAGGGGGTCTGGAGGTGGTGTGCATGGGGGAGGGGTGATGTAGTGGGGGGGTGTTTGGGGAGGTGGGGTTGCAGGGGGGGTGAGATTGGGTGATAGGTTCTAGAAGTGCTGCGGGTGGAGGGGTGGCTGCAGGGGAGCCGTGGATGGGGTCCGGAGGTGCTGCGGGTGGGGAAAGCATGGTAGGTCCACGAATGGGGGAAGGTGTCTATAGATGATGTGGGTGGGGGAGGGGGCTGGAGATGCTGTGGTTGGGGGAGTGGCGGCTGCGGGGGTGTGGTGGGGGTCCGGATGCGCTGTGGGTAGGGGAGGGGGCGGGTGTTGCTGTGGGTGTGGGTGCTACGGGTGGGGGAGGAAGCGGGAGTGCCGCGGGTGGGAGGGGGATGTGGTGGATGCTGTGGGTGGGAGGGGGGGCATGTGCAGCGGTTGGGGGGCAGATGTGGAGGATGCTGTTGGTGCGGCGGGTGGAGTGGAGGATGTGGGGGTGTAGCGGGGGGAGAGGTGGGTATAGGGGTGCGGGGGTGCCGTTGGTGGGGGAGGGGTGGTGGGTGCTGTGGATGTGGGTGCTACGGGTGGTGGAGGGTCGTGTGCCGCGGGTGGGGGTGGATGTGGTGGATGTGGTGGATGCTGTGTGTGCCGCGGGGGGGGGGGTGCGGGGGGAGGAGAGGTGGGTATGCGGGTGGGTTGGGGGGAGGGGAGGGGAGGGTGCGGGGGTGTAGCGGGGGGAGAGGTGGGGGAGGGGAGGGGGTACTGCATGTAGGGGAGGGGCGGGGGGGTTTGGGGGTTGTGGGTGATACGGGTGGGGGAGGGGGCGGGAGTGCCGCGGGTGGGGAGGGGTATGTGCGGGGGACAGATGTGGTGCTGCGGGTGGGGGCGGGAGTGCCGTGGGTGTGGGAGGGATGGGGGGTGCTGCGGGTGCTATGGGTGGGGTAGGGGGTGCGAGGCGGATGTCGCGGGTGGGGGGCGGATGTGGTGGATACTGTGGGTGCCGCGGTTTGGGGAGGGGTGGGCGGGTTTTATGGTGCGGGGGTGTAGCTGGGGGAGTGGTGGGAGTGCTGCGGGTGGGGGAGGGTCAGGGGGTGCCGCGGGTTGTGGGTGCTACGGGTGGGGGAGGGGCATGTGCTGTGGGTGGGGGGTGGATGTGGTAGGTGCCGCGGGTGGGGTGGAGGGTGCAGCGGGGGGGAGAGGTGGGTATGGGGGTGGGGGAGGTGCGAAGGTGCTGCGGGTGGGGGAGAGGACAGGAGTGCAGTGCGCAGGGGAGGGGCGTGTGCCGCGGGTGGAGGGTGGATGTGGTGAATGCTGTGGGTGCCGCAGGTGGGCTGGAGGGTGCGGGGGAGAGGTGGGTATGGGGGTGGGGGAGGTGCAGCTGCAGGGGAGGTGCAGCTGCAGGGGTGTGGAGGGGTCTGGATGCGCTGCGGGCAGGGTAGGGGGTGCTGCGGGTGTGGGTGTTATGGGTGAGGGAGGGGGCGGGAGTACCGCGGGTGGGGGGCGAATGTGGTGGGTGCCGCGGGTGGGGGAGTGGCGGGGCAGGAAGTGTGGAGGGAGCGGTGGTGTATGAGGGGAGAAGTGGGTATGGGGGTGCCGCGGGTGGGGGAGGGGTGGTGTTAGCTACGGGTGGGGGAGGGGCATGTGCCGCGGGTGGGGGGGAATGTGGTGGATGCTGTGGGTGCAGCGGGTGGGGGAGGGGCAGGTGGGGTGGAGGGTGCAGGGGTGTAGCGGTGGGGAGAGGTGGGTATGGGGGTGGGATGGGGGAGGTGCGGGGGTGCTGCTGGTGGGGGAGGGGGTGCAGCGGGCGGGGGAGGGGTGTGTGCCGTGAGTGGGGGGCAGATGTGGTGGATGCTGTGGGTGCCGCGGGTGGGGAAGGTGCGGGGGGGTGGAGAGGTGGGTATGGGTATGGGGTTGGGGAGGTGCAGGGGTGCGGGGGTGTAGGGGGGGAGGGGTGTGTATGGGGGTGGGGGAGGGGCGGGGGTGCCACGGATGTGAGAGGAGGGGGGCGGCATGGTTTGTGGGTGCTATGGGTGGGGGAGGAGGCGGGAGTGGTGTGGGTGGGGGAGGGGCGTGTACCGTGGGTGCGGGACAGATGTTGTGGGCGCTGTGTGTGCCGCGGGTGGGGGAGGGGCGGGGGAGCTGCGGATGGGGGAGGGTGCGGGAGTGCGGCGGGTGGTGCTGCAGGTGTGGGTGCTACGGGTGGAGGAGGGGGCGGGAGTGCCGTGGGTGAGGAGGGGCGTGTGCTGCGGGTGGGGGAGGGGCGGGAATGCCGTGGATGGGGGAGGGGCATCTGTTGCTGGTGGGGGAGGGGCGGGAGTGTCGCGGGGGGGTGCTGCAGATGTGTGTGCCATGGTGGGGGAGTGAGTGCCGCGGGTGGGGGGTGCTGCAGGTGTGGGTGCTGCGGGTGGGAGTGTGTGGGGCGTGTGCCGCGGGTGGGTGGCGGATGTTGTGAAGGCTGTGGGTGCCGCAGGTGGGAGGGGGGCGGGGTGCAGCAGTCAGTGGTCATCCACGGCATTCTCCTCCGGACTGTGCGGTAGCTGAGCAGTCAGCGGCTGCAATGTCACCAGGGTGCAGGGAGTATACGGGGAGGGTGGAGAGAGGGTAGTGGGCGGAGATTGGGAGGGGACTGGGCAGGGATGGGTGGACCCGAGGGAGGGGACTGTTCCTGGCCTGCATCCAGCCACCCAGATCCCAAATCTGTGACTGTGACTCCGCCCAGCATTACCAAATGATTCACAAAGTCACAGATCTGGGCTATTATATAGGAGATATATATATATATATATATAGGTCCAAGAAAAATGGCGGCACTCAGCAGACTTATGTCAGTGCTTAAATCAAGTAATTACTTGATTTAAGCACCTAAAGAAGTCTGCTGAGTGCTGCCATTTTCCTTGGACCTATATATATATATATATATATATATATCATCTCCTATATAATAGCCCAGATCTGTGACTTTGTGATTCATTTGCTAACGCTGGGCGGAGTCACAGTCACAGATTTGGGATCTGGGTGGCTGGATGCAGGCCAGGAACAGTCCCCTCCCTCGGTCCGCCCATCCCTGCCCAGTCCCCTCCCAATCTCCACCCATTCCCCTCTCTCCCCCCTCCCCGTACACTCCCTGCACTCTGGTGACACTGCAGCCGCTGACTGCTCAGCTACCGCACAGTCCGGAGGAGAATGCCGTGGACGACCACTGACTGCTGCCCCCGCCCCCCTCCCAACTGTGGCACCCTCAACCTTCACAACATCCGCCACCCACCCGCGGCACACGCCCCGCACCCTCCCACCCGTGGCACCCGCACCTGCAGCACCCCCCACCCGCGGCACTCACTCCCCCACCATGGCACACACATCTGCAGCACCCCCCCCCCCCGGCGTGGCACTCTCGCCCCTCCCCCACCCACGACACTCCCAACCCCTCACCCACCCATAGCAGCCACATCTGCAGCAAAATCCCCACCCCTCCCCCACCCGCGGCTCTCCCGCCCCTCCCCCACCAGCAGCAGATGCCCCTCCCCCATCCACGGCATTCCCGCCCCTCCCCCACCCACAGCACACGCCCCTCCTCCACCCACGGAATTCCCGCCCCCTCCCCCACCCGTAGCACCCACACCTGCAGCACCACCTGCCGCACTCCCGCACCCTCCCCCATCCGCAGCACCCCCCGCCCCTCCCCCACTGCGACACACACAGCACCCACCATATCTGTCCCGCACCAGCGGTACACGCCCCTCCCCCACCCACACCACTCCCGCCTCCTCCCCCACCCGTAGCACCCACAAACCACGCCGCCCCCTCCTCTCACACCCGTGGCACCCCCGCCCCTCCCCCACCCCCATACCCACCTCTCCCCCCCTACACCCCCACACCCCTGCACCTCCCCAACCCCATACCCATACCCACCTCTCCACCACCCCCCGCACCTTCCCCACCCGTGGCACCCACAGCATCCACCACATCTGCCCCCCAATCGCGGCACACGCACCTCCCCCGCCCGCTGCACCCCCACCAGCAGCACCCCCGCACCTCCCCCGTCCCACCCCCATTCCCACCTCTCCCCACCGCTACACCCCCACACCCTTCACCCCACCTGCCCCTCCCCCACCCGCTGCACCCACAGCATTCACCACATCCCCCCCACCCGCGGCACATGCCCCTCCCCCACCCGTAGCTAACACCACCCCTCCCCCACCTGTGGCACCCCCATACCCACCTCTCCCCCATACACCACCGCTCCCTCCACCCTTCCTGCCTCGCCACTCCCCCACCCGCGGCACCCACCACATTCGCCCCCCACACGCGGTACTCCCGCCCCCTCCCCCACCCATAGCACCCACACCAGCAGCACCCCCTCCCCTGCCCACAGCGCATCCAGACCCCACTACACCACTGCAGCTGCACCTCCTCTGCAGCTGCACATCCCCCACCCCCATACCCACCTCTCCCCCGCACCCTCCACCCCACCCGCGGCACCCACCTCATTCACCACATCCGCCCCCACCCACGGCACACGCCCCTCCCCCGCGCGCTGCACTCCTGCCCTCTCCCCCACCCGCAGCACCTTCGCACCTCCCCCACCCCGATAACCACCTCTCCCCCCCGCTGCACCTTCCACCCCACCCATGGCACCTACCACATCCACCCCCAACCCACAGCACATGCCCCTCCCCCACCCGTAGCACCCACAACCCACGGCACCCCCTGCCCCTCCCCCACCTGCGGCACTCCCACCACTCCCCCAGCTACACCCCCGCACCATAAAACCCGCCCGCCCCTCCCCCACCCGCGGCACCCACAGTATCCACCACATCCGCCCCCCACCCGCAACATCCGCCTTGCACCCCCTACCCCACCCGTAGCACCCACAGCATACCCCACCCCTCCCACACCCACGGCACTCCTGCCCCCACCCGCAGCACCACATCTGTCCCACGCACATACCCCTCCCCCACCCGCAGCACTCCTGCCCCCACCTCCACCCGTATCACCCACAACCCCCAAACCCCCCCGCCCCTCCCCCACCAGCAGTACCCCCGCACCTCCCCCACCTCTCCCCCCGCTACACCCCCGCACCCTCCCTTCCCCCAACCCACCCCCATACCCACCTCTCGCCCCCCCGCACCTTCACCCCCCCCACCGCGGCACACACAGCATCCACCACATCCACCACATCCACCCCCACCTGCGGCACACGCCCCTCCCCCACCCGTAGCACCCGCACCCACAGCACCCACCACCCCTCCCCCACCCGCGGCACCCCCGCACCCCTATACCCACCTCTCCCCCCCCGCTACACCCCCGCAACCTCCACTCCACCCGCCGCACCAACAGCGTCCTCCACATCTGCCCCCCAACCGCTGCACATGCCCCCCCTCCCACCCACAGCATCCACCACATCCCCCTCCCACCCGTGGCACTCCCGCTTCCTCCCCCACCCGTAGCACCCGCAGCACCCCCCCACCCCCTCCCCTACCCACAGCGCATCCGGACCCCCACCACACCCCCGCAGCCGCCACTACCCCAACCACAGCACCTCCAGCCCCCTCCCCCACCCACATCATCTATAGACACCTTCCCCCATTCATGGACCTACCACACTTCCCCACCTGCAGCACCTCAGGACCCCATCCACGGCTCCCCTGCAGCCACCCCTCCACCCGCAGCACTTCTAGAACCTATCACCTAACCTCACCCCCCCTGCAACCCCACCTCCCCAAACACCCCCCCACTACATCGCCCCTCCCCCATGCACACCACCTCCAGACCCCCTCCTTCATCCACAGCCACCCGCACCCACCCCTCCCCCACCAACAGCATCTACACTCCCCTTCCGCACCTGCACATCCCCCACCCGCAGCACCTCTAGACCCCCTGCCCCATCCGCGCCCCCTCCACACCAACGCCTCCCCCACCCACAGCACCTCTGCACCCTTTCCGCCATCCGTGTCACTGCACCCACCCCTCCACCACCCGCAACACCTCTGGACCCCCTCCCGCACCCACCTTTCCAGCACACGTAGCACCTCGGACACCATCCGCAGCCGCTACAAGTGATTCCCTGAATCGGGGTGATCAGCGGCATGGATAGGCACCTCCACCTCACTGAACCCACCCTCTTTCCAAACCCCCCACACACACACTGAACTTCTGTGAGTATAGTTGCTACCAATGGACATTGGATTAATAAAAAAAAGTAATACTGTGGCCATTATGTGTCTAAGCGACACTGCTACCTGTGGCCATTGTGTATAAGTGGCACAGCTCCCTGTGGCCATTGTGTGTATACGCGGCTCTGGTACCAGTGGCCATTGTGTGTGTATAAGTGACACTGCTACCTGTGGCCATTGTGTGTATAAGCGCCACTGCTACCAGTGGCCATTGTGTGTATAAGCGGTGCTGCTAAAAGTGGCCATTGTGTGTATAAGCGGCTCAGCTACCTGTGGCCACTGTGTGTATAAGTGCCTCTGTTACCTATGGGAATTGTGTGTAGAAGTGGCACTGCTACCGGGGTCCATTGTGAGCATAAGCAACACTGCTACCTGTGGTCATTGTGTGTATAAACTGCTTTGCTACCTGTGGGCACTGTGTGTATCAACGTCTCTGCTACCTGTGGGCACTGTGTGTATCAGCGGCTCTGCTACCTGTGGGTACTGTGTGTATAAGCGGCACTGCTACCTGTGGGCACTGTGTGTATAAGCGGCTCTGCTATCTGTGGGTATTGTGTGTATAAGCTGCCCTGCTACCTCTTGCCACTGTGTGGATACGTGGCTCTGATACCTGTGTCCACTGTGTGTATAAGCTGCGCTGCTACCTGTGGGCACTGTGTGTATAAGCGGCTCTGCTACCTGTGGGCACTGTGTGTATAAGCGGCTCTGCTACCTGTGGGTATTATGTGTATAAGCTGCCCTGCTACCTCTGGCCACTGTGTGGATACGTGGCTCTGTTACCTGTGGCCATTGTGTGTATAAGCGGCTCAGCTACCTGTGTCCATTGTGTGTATACGCGGCTCTGATACCTGTGGCCACTGTGTGTATAAGCTGCGCTGCATACACTAGCAGTATATGCTACACTATGTTATTCATTGTGCCCTGCGGACACTCCCTACGCCCTCACAAAGGGCTACACCCCCTTGACAATCGCACGCCCTTCCCCCTTGCAATATTTACCCAATAGCATAAACTTTTGTGCAGGTAATACTCCATATAATAACAATTAAAGCACAGCTGAAACCCGTGCAGGGGTTAACGGGTCGTAGCCTCTTGCAACGGTATTTTCTGTCTAACACCTTGCCTCTCTTTATCCTCTCCCTACCACCCTGACTCTCCCTATCCTTTACCGATCGCACCGCGTTTCTGTACATTCCCTTTCTCCCCCCCTTACGCCTCTCTATCTTTTCTCAACCGGACACCATTTCTGTATGCCCTCTATACTGCCCTGCGTTTCTGATTCTATTATCTACCGGCCTGCGTATGTCCAAAGGTGTGCAGGGGTTAACAGGGCGTAGCCCCAAACGACGGTGTGAAGAGCGCCCGTAGGGCGCGATGAATCACCTAGTATATATATATATATATATATATAGATATATATATATAGATAGATATATGTATATGTATTTGTATTTATATATATAGATATATATATAGATATATAGATAGATATATAGTGACAAGAGCACTGGAATAAAAAAAGGTCCAGATTACAAGAGCACTTTAAAACCCCAGGAACATTTTATGTGTGTTCTGCTGAGAGCTTTTCCGGTTTTGGCAAAAGCTGTTTAAAATGTTCCTGGGGTTTGGATGGAGAGGTGAGGACCGGCTTCAGCCATAAAGGCCCAGTATGCGTCTTTGGGCCTGTAGCCTCTAAGCAGGCTAATTAGTGATTTTACCTTCATGAGGATGTTAGAAGGAAGCAAGCCTGATCATTAGGTTCCTCACACTGCCCTGGGAAAAAGGACTGCAGTGTCTGTGAGAGAAAACCTGCTACTGGATACAAATTAGTGATGTGCACTGGACATTTTTCGAGTTTTGTGTTTTGGTTTTGGATTCGGTTCCGCGGCCGTGTTTTGGATTCGGACGCGTTTTGGCAAAACCTCACCGAAAATTTTTTGTCGGATTCGGGTGTGTTTTGGATTCGGGTGTTTTTTTAATAAAAAACTAAAAAACAGCTTAAATCATAGAATTTGGGGGTCATTTTGATCCCATAGTATTACTAACCTCAATAACCATAATTTCCACTCATTTCCAGTCTATTCTGAACACCTCACAATATTATTTTTAGTCCTAAAATTTGCACCGAGGTCTCTGGATGGCTAAGCTAAGCGACACAAGTGGCCGACACAAACACCTGGCCCATCTAGGAGTGGCACTGCAGTGTCAGGCAGGATGGCACTTCAAAAAAATAGTCCCCAAACAGCACATGATGCAAAGAAAAAAAGAGGCGCACCAAGGTCGCTGTGTGACTAAGATAAGCGACACAAGTGGCCGACACAAACACCTGGCCCATCTAGGAGTGGCACTGCAGTGTCAGACAGGATGGCACTTCAAAAATATTCTCCCCAAACAGCACATGATGCAAAGAAAAAAAGAGGCGCACCAAGGTCGCTGTGTGACTAAGCTAAGCGACACAAGTGGCCGACACAAACACCTGCCCATCTAGGAGTGGCACTGCAGTGTGAGACAGGATGGCACTTCAAAAAAATAGTCACCAAACAGCACATGATGCAAAGAAAAAAAGAGGCGCACCAAGGTCGCTGTGTGACTAAGCTAAGCGACACAAGTGGCCGACACAAACACCTGGCCCATCTAGGAGTGGCACTGCAGTGTCAGACAGGATGGCACTTCAAAAAAATTGTCCCCAAACAGCACATGATGCAAAGAAAAAAAGAGGCGCACCAAGGTCGCTGTGTGACTAAGCTAAGCGACACAAGTGGCCGACACAAACACCTGGCCCATCTAGAAGTGGCACTGCAGTGTCAGACAGGATGGCACTTCAAAAAAATTGTCCCCAAACAGCACATGATGCAAAGAAAAAAAGAGGCGCACCAAGGTCGCTGTGTGACTAAGCTAAGCGACACAAGTGGCCGACACAAACACCTGGCCCATCTAGGAGTGGCACTGCAGTGTCAGACAGGATGGCACTTCAAGAAAATTGTCCCCAAACAGCACATGATGCAAAGAAAAATGAAAGAAAAAAGAGGTGCAAGATGGAATTGTCCTTGGGCCCTCCCACCCACCCTTATGTTGTATAAACAGGACATGCACACTTTAACGAACCCATCAAATCAGCGACAGGGTCTGCCACACGACTGTGACTGAAATGACTGGTTGGTTTGGACCCCCACCAAAAAAGAAGCAATCAATCTCTCCTTGCACAAACTGTCTCTACAGAGGCAAGATGTCCTCCTCATCATCATCCTCCGATTCCTCACCCCTTTCACTGTGTACATCCCCCTCCTCACAGATTATTAATTCGTCCTCACTGGTATCCATCATCTCAGATCCCTGTGTACTTTCTGGAGGCAATTGCTGGTGAATGTCTCCACGGGGGAATTGATTATAATTCATTTTGATGAACATCATCTTCTCCACATTTTCTGGAAGTAACCTCGTACGCCGATTGCTGACAAGGTGAGCGGCTGCACTAAACACTCTTTCGGAGTACACACTGGAGGGAGGGCAACTTAGGTAGAATAAAGCCAGTTTGTGCAAGGGCCTCCAAATGGCCTCTTTTTCCTGCCAGTATACGTACGGACTGTCTGACGTGCCTACTTGGATGCGGTCACTCATATAATCCTCCACCATTCTTTCAATGGTGAGAGAATCATATGCAGTGACAGTAGACGACATGTCAGTAATCGTTGGCAGGTCCTTCAGTCCGGACCAGATGTCAGCACTCGCTCCAGGCTGCCCTGCATCACCGACAGCGGGTGGGCTCGGAATTCTTAGCCTTTTCCTCGCACCCCCAGTTGCGGGAGAATGTGAAGGAGGAGATGTTGACGGGTCACGTTCCGCTTGACTTGACAATTTTCTCACCAGCAGGTCTTTGAACCTCTGCAGACTTGTGTCTGCCGGAAAGAGATATCCAACGTAGGTTTTAAATCTAGGATCGAGCACGGTGGCCAAAATGTAGTGCTCTGATTTCAACAGATTGACCACCCGTGAATCCTTGTTAAGCGAATTAAGGGCTCCATCCACAAGTCCCACATGCCTAGCGGAATCGCTCTGTTTTAGCTCCTCCTTCAATGTCTCCAGCTTCTTCTGCAAAAGCCTGATGAGGGGAATGACCTGACTCAGGCTGGCAGTGTCTGAACTGAGTTCACGTGTGGCAAGTTCAAAGGGTTGCAGAACCTTGCACATCGTTGAAATCATTCTCCACTGCGCTTGAGTCAGGTGCATTCCCCCTCCTTTGCCTATATCGTGGGCAGATGTATAGGCTTGAATGGCCTTTTGCTGCTCCTCCATCCTCTGAAGCATATAGAGGGTTGAATTCCACCTCGTTACCACCTCTTGCTTCAGTTGATGGCAGGGCAGGTTCAGGACTGTTTGGTGGTGCTCCAGTCTTCTGTACGCGGTGGCTGAATGCCGAAAGTGGCCCGCAATTCTTCGGGCCACCGACAGCATCTCTGTCAAGAGGTTGTCAGCTGTGTGCCTCTTATGGAAAGCGGTGATTCAAAGCGTAGCCTGCCTAGGATCGAGTTGGCGTTTGCGAGATGCTGCTACTGGTGCCGCCGCTGTTGTTCTTGCTGCGGGAGGCAATACGTCTACCCAGTGGGCTGTCACAGTCATATAGTCCTGAGTGTGCCCTACTCCACTTGTCCACATGTCCGTGGTTAAGTGGACATTGGGTACAACTGCATTTTTTAGGACACTGGTGACTCTTTTTCTGAGGTCTGTGTACATTTTAGGTATCGCCTGCCTAGAGAAATGGAACCTAAATGGTATTTGGTACCGGGGACACAGTACCTCAATCAAGTGTCTAGTTGCCTCTGAATTAACGGTGGATACCGGAACCACGTTTCTCACCGCCCAGGCTACCAAGGCCTGAGTTATCTGCTTTGCAGCAGGATGACTGCTGTGATATTTCATCTTCCTCGCAAAGGACTGTTGGACAGTCAATTGCTTACTGGAAGTAGTACAAGTGGTCTTCCGACTTCCCCTCTGGGATGACGATCGACTCCCAGCAGCTACAACAGCAGCGCCAGCAGCAGTAGGCGTAACACTCAAGGATGCATCGGAGGAATCCCAGGCAGGAGAGGACTCGTCAGACTTGCCAGTGACATGGCCTGCAGGACTATTGGCTATCCTGGGTAAGGAGGAAATTGACACTGAGGGAGTTGGTGGTGTGGTTTTCAGGAGCTTGGTTACAAGAGGAAGGGATTTAGTGGTCAGTGACTGCTTCCGCTGTCACCCAAAGTTTTTGAACTTGTCACTGACTTATGATGAATGCACTGCAGGTGATGTATGAGGGAGGATGTTCCGAGGTGGTTAACGTCCTTACCCCTACTTATTACAGCTTGACAAAGGCAAGACATGGCTTGACACCTGTTGTCCGCATTTGTGTTGAAATAATTCCACACCGAAGAGCTGATTTTTTTGTATTTTGACCAGGCATGTCAATGGCCATATTCATCCCACGGACAACAGGTGTCTCCCCGGGTGCCTGACTTAAACAAATCACCTCACCATCAGAATCCTCCTTGTCAATTTCCTCCCCAGCGCCAGCAACACCCATATCCTCATCCTGGTGTACTTCAACAGTGACATCTTCAATTTGACTATCAGGAACTGGACTGTGGGTGCTCCTTCCAGCACTTACAGGAGGCGTGCAAATGGTGGAAGGCGCAAGCTCTTCCCGTCCAGTGTTGGGAAGGTCAGGCATCGCAACCGACACAATTGGACTCTCCTTGGGGATTTGTAATTTAGAAGAACGCACAGTTCTTTGCTGTGCTTTTGCCAGCTTAAGTCTTTTCATTTTTCTAGCAAGAGGATGAGTGCTTCCATCCTCATGTGAATCTGAACCACTAGCCATGAACATAGGCCAGGGCCTCAGCCGTTCCTTGCCACTCCGTGTCGTAAATGGCATATTGGCAAGTTTACGCTTCTCATCAGATGCTTTCAATTTTGATTTTTGGGTCATTTTACTGAACTTTTGTTTTTTGGATTTTACATGCTCTCTACTATGACATTGGGCATCGGCCTTGGCAGACGACGTTGATGGCATTTCATCATCTCGGCCATGACTAGTGGCAGCAGCTTCAGCACGAGGTGGAAGTGGATCTTGATCTTTCCCTATTTTAACCTCCACATTTTTGTTCTCCATTTTTTAATGTGTGGAATTATATGCCAGTATCAATAGCAATGGCCTACTACTATATATACTGCGCACAACTGAAATGCACCACAGGTATGGATGGATAGTATACTTGACGACACAGAGGTAGGTAGAGCAGAGGCCTTCCGTACCGTACTGCTATATATACTGGTGGTCACTGTCAGCAAACTGCAAAACTAAAATGCACCACAGGTATAGAATGTAGATGGATAGTATACTTAATGACGACACAGAGGTAGGTACAGCAGTGGCCTTCCGTACCGTACTGCTATATATAGTATACTGGTGGTCACTGTGTCAGCAAACTGCAAAACTAAAATGCACCACAGGTATAGAATGTAGATGGATAGTATACTTAATGACGACACAGGGGTTGGTACAGCAGTGGCCTTCCGTACCGTACTGCTATATATACTGGTGGTCACTGTGTCAGCAAACTGCAAAACTAAAATTCACCACAGGTATAGAATGTAGATGATAGTATACTTAATGACGACACAGAGGTAGGTACAGCAGTGGCCTTCCGTACCGTACTGCTATATATAGTATACTGGTGGTCACTGTGTCAGCAAACTGCAAAACTAAAATGCACCACAGGTATAGAATGTAGATGGATAGTATACTTAATGATGACACAGAGGTAGGTACAGCAGTGGCCTTCCGTACCGTACTGCTATATATACTGGTGGTCACTGTCAGCAAACTGCAAAACTAAAATGCACCACAGGTATAGAATCTAGATGGATAGTATACTTGACGACACAGAGGTAGGTAGAGCAGTGGCCTTCCGTACCGTACTGCTATATATAGTATACTGGTGGTCACTGTGTCAGCAAACTGCAAAACTAAAATGCACCACAGGTATAGAATCTAGATGGATAGTATACTTAATGATGACACAGAGGTAGGTACAGCAGTGGCCTTCCGTACCGTACTGCTATATATAGTATACTGGTGGTCACTGTGTCAGCAAACTGCAAAACTAAAATGCATCACAGGTATAGAATGTAGATGGATAGTATACTTAATGACGACACAGAGGTAGGTACAGCAGTGGCCTTCCGTACCGTACTGTTATATATAGTATACTGGTGGTCACTGTGTCAGCAAACTGCAAAACTAAAATGCACCACAGGTATAGAATGTAGATGGATAGTATACTTAATGACGACACAGAGGTAGGTACAGCAGTGGCCTTCCGTACCGTACTGCTATATATAGTATACTGGTGGTCACTGTGTCAGCAAACTGCAAAACTAAAATGCACCACAGGTATAGAATGTAGATGGATAGTATACTTAATGACGACACAGGGGTAGGTACAGCAGTGGCCTTCCGTACCGTACTGCTATATATACTGGTGGTCACTGTGTCAGCAAACTGCAAAACTAAAATGCACCACAGGTATAGAATGTAGATGGATAGTATACTTAATGACGACACAGAGGTAGGTACAGCAGTGGCCTTCCGTACCGTACTGCTATATATAGTATACTGGTGGTCACTGTGTCAGCAAACTGCAAAACTAAAATGCACCACAGGTATAGAATGTAGATGGATAGTATACTTAATGATGACACAGAGGTAGGTACAGCAGTGGCCTTCCGTACCGTACTGCTATATATAGTATACTTGTGGTTACTGTGTCAGCAAACTGCAAAACTAAAATGCACCACAGGTATAGAATGTAGATGGATAGTATACTTAATGATGACACAGAGGTAGGTACAGCAGTGGCCTTCCATACCGTACTGCTATATATAGTATACTGGTGGTCACTGTGTCAGCAAACTGCAAAACTAAAATGCACCACAGGTATAGAATGTAGATGGATAGTATACTTAATGGCGACACAGAGGTAGGTACAGCAGTGGCCTTCCGTACCGTACTGCTATATATACTGGTGGTCACTGTGTCAGCAAACTGCAAAACTAAAATGCACCACAGGTATAGAATCTAGATGGATAGTATACTTGACGACACAGAGATAGGTAGAGCAGTGGCCTTCCGTACCGTACTGCTATATATAGTATATTGGTGGTCACTGTGTCAGCAAACTGCAAAACTAAAATGCACCACAGGTATAGAATGTAGATGGATAGTATACTTAATGATGACACAGAGGTAGGTACAGCAGTGGCCTTCCGTACCGTACTGCTATATATAGTATACTTGTGGTTACTGTGTCAGCAAACTGCAAAACTAAAATGCACCACAGGTATAGAATGTAGATGGATAGTATACTTAATGACGACACAGAGGTAGGTACAGCAGTGGCCTTCCGTACCGTACTGCTATATATAGTATACTGGTGGTCACTGTGTCAGCAAACTGCAAAACTAAAATGCACCACAGGTATAGAATGTAGATGGATAGTATACTTAATGACGACACAGAGGTAGGTAGAGCAGTGGCCTTCCGTACCGTACTGCTATATATAGTATACTGGTGGTCACTGTGTCAGCAAACTGCAAAACTAAAATGCACCACAGGTATAGAATGTAGATGGATAGTATACTTAATGACGACACAAAGGTAGGTACAGAAGTGGCCTTCCGTACCGTACTGCTATATATAGTATACTGGTGGTCACTGTGTCAGCAAACTGCAAAACTAAAATGCACCACAGGTATAGAATGTAGATGGATAGTATACTTAATGATGACACAGAGGTAGGTAGAGCAGTGGCCTTCCGTACCGTACTGCTATATATAGTATACTGGTGGTCACTGTGTCAGCAAACTGCAAAACTAAAATGCACCACAGGTATATAATGTAGATGGATAGTATACTTAATGACGACACAGAGGTAGGTACAGCAGTGGCCTTCCGTACCGTACTGCTATATATAGTATACTGGTGGTCACTGTGTCAGCAAACTGCAAAACTAAAATGCACCACAGGTATAGAATGTAGATGGATAGTATACTTAATGACGACACAGAGGTAGGTACAGCAGTGGCCTTCCGTACCGGACTGCTATATATACTGGTGGTCACTGTGTCAGCAAACTGCAAAAATAAAATGCACCACAGGTATAGAATGTAGATGGATAGTATACTTAATGACGACACAGAGGTAGGTACAGCAGTGGCCTTCCGTACTGTACTGCTATATATACTGGTGGTCACTGTGTCAGCAAACTGCAAAACTAAAATGCACCACAGGTATAGAATGTAGATGGATAGTATACTTAATGACGACACAGAGGTAGGTACAGCAGTGGCCTACTGTACCGTAATGCTATATATTATATACTGGTGGTCACTGGTCAGCAAAACTCTGCACTGTACTCCTCCTATATAATATTATACTGGTGGTCCCCAGTCCCCACAATATAGCAGCACACTGAGCACAGATATGGAGTGTTTTTCAGGCAGACAACGTATACTGGTGGTCACTGTCAGCAAAACTCTGCACTGTACTCCTGCTATATAATACAGCTGCTCCCCAGTCCCCACAATTAAGCAGTGTGAGCACAGATATATGCAGCACACTGAGCACAGATATGGAGTGTTTTTCAGGCAGACAACGTATTACTGGTGGTCACTGTCAGCAAAACTCTGCACTGTACTTCTCCTATATACAGCTGTTCCCCAGTCCCCACAACTAAGTAATAAGCAAGCACAAAATATTTGCAATGCATCAACATAAACGGAGAGGACGCCAGCCACGTCCTCTCCCTAACATTTCCAATGCACGAGTGAAAATGGCGGCGACGCGCGGCTGATTATATAGAATCCGAATCTCGCGAGAATCCGAAAGCGGGATGATGACGTTCGGGCGCGCTCGGGTTAACCGAGCCATACAGGAGAATCAGAGTATGGCTCGGACCCGTGTAAAAAGGGTGAAGTTCGGGGGGGTTCGGTTTCCGAGAAACCGAACCCGCTCATCACTAATACAAATGAGCTACACTTGGTGATATGTTACTTATGATTTTGTAGTGTTAGTCAGAAGTGACTTATGGTAAGTTTGTGCCAGACATCACGGTGTTTGTTTTGATGTTATATTTTATTTTTCTGCCACTTGCACCAGAAATCTTGGACTTGTCTAATCTCTCGGCTGCTGTGCACTACCATCTAACCACCAGGAGACAATACATGTTCCCCTAACTCTGTTACAACATGGTGGAGAATATGCTTGCAAAAAGGTGAAAGGAGCAGCAGTCTTGTGAAATCTACAAAAAGCAAGTTTGTGTTTGCCTGGACAGAAGCCAGACTATAGACGCAGCTCAGAGTAAAACTACAAGAGCAATACTTTTTCACACCGTGACATGTGCTGGGAGCTGTGGTGCTTCACATACTGTACATAGGCAAGTCCAGTGGTGCTTTGCACGATTGTTGAAACCTGTACAGTTAAGGGGCCATGCCTTCCCTTTTTGGATAACAGTGCTCAGGGCTGTTTCTAGCCAATTTGGCTCCCAGTGCGAGATTTAAAAATGCGCCCCCCTATGACATAAAAAAATGTGTCACCCCCCCCCCCCACACACACACACACACACACACCTTGATAAAAAAAAACTTGTGCGCGCTCCTGGCAAGGGTGTGTGGCCTCATCTAAATGGGTGTGGCCTCGTCTGAAAAGACTACCTCACAATCCAGTTTTTGACCCTGCTCCAACAGATCACGGCCACCACAGGAAAAAAAATTCTACCATATTAAGCCCCACACAGTAATGCCCCCTGCACCATATTATGCCACACACCGCAATGCCCTTGATACATTAAATCCCCACACTACGGCAGGCAAGAGTCTCCATTTCACACATTACGGCAGGTGTCCCCATTTTACACATTGAGAGAGAGAGAGAATACTTACAGAGGCAATTACCGCTCTTTGGCCCGCTTCACCAGTCACTCCTCGCGCCGGCCTTTCCCTCTTCCTAACTTGGATCCCCCTCTGTACTCCGCTCGGGGGGGGGTGGCGTTTCGCGGAGTGACAGGGTTGCGTCGTGACGTAACGACGCAACCGCGTCATTCCGTGAAACTCCGCCCCCGAGCGGGTTACTTGGGGAGAAATAGGAGGGGGAAGCAGGGAGCCACAGTTAGTGCCGCGGCGGGCGCCCAGTGCGGTTGCACTGCTCGCCTGCCCCAAGAAACGGCCCTGACAGTGCTGATACATGTACTGGGTGAAATGACTAAAAAGTTGCTGGAAAAACCAGAAAGCATGGAAAACATAGTTAAGGTCTTGCTACAGACCACAGAAGCGCAACAGGAAGCCACCCAGGTCGAGCAAGGAAGCCACTGGGCAACATCAATTGAATGTCAAAGAGATACGGAGGCAACAGCACCAAGACTGTGAGATCTTAAAAGAGGTGAAGCATCTCGCGGCATGGCCTGAAATTGCTTCCTCAAATGATCCAACCAGCTCCAGCTCCATACTACTGCAGCTAGTCACTTTCTTCAAAAAATGACTACGGCTGATGACGTGTAGGTGTATCTAACCACCTTTGAGAGAATTGTGGAGTGTGAGAACTGGCCTAAAGAACAGTGAGCCGGCCTGTTGTCACCCTTTCTTTCAGACGATCTTCAAAAATATTACTTTGACTTAAGCACTGCAGATGATTTGGACTATGAGAAGCTAAAAACTGAAATCCTGACTCATCTGGGAATTGCACTGTCAGTTTGATTGCACCCCTGGGTGAACTATATGAACAAGTCTCCCTGCTCACAAAAGTATTACCTCATCCACCTGAACAAGAAATGGGGTGAGATGTACTAAGCCTGAAAAGTGATAAATATCACTGTGATAAAGCACCAGCCAATCGGCTCCTAACTGTCATGACACAGGCTGTGTTTGAAAAATGACAGTTAGGACCCGATTGGCTGGTACTTTATCACTGTGATATTTATCACTTTTCAGGCTTAGTACATCTGGCCCACGGTCATAAGTAACCAGAGACATTACCTGGTCCTCAGATGGTTCAAAGAGTTGTCATGGACCGCTATTTGTGGTCTCTGCTCATGGTTTTGCACATGTGGGTGAGCCATGGGGACCCTATGACAGCTGACCAGTTAGTAGATATGATGGAGAGGTATCTGCTGGCAGAGGAACTACTTACCATACTGCAGTGGCCCCTGGATCCATGACAGTGCACTTCAGTAAAACCTGGTAACACTGTTCTGTGGGAAAAGGGTGCTGAGAAGTTGAGAACTTAAAAATAGAGAGACTGTAAGCATTTGATCTTAGGCTGTGTACATATTAGGATGACATCGCAATCCATGCAATGTCATCAACGACGGGATGCGACATCGGCAAGTGCATACACACTTGCCGATGTCGGCTGCAACTGGGGGGAGGAGTCAGGCCATGCTGCATTTGGCAGCATGACCTTCGTGTCAGGAATCTGCATTCTCCGTCGCATCACTACTGTGGAACTACAGGTTCCAGCAGTTCAGTTCTGTTCCAGTTCCAGTTTTCAGTCTACTGCAGCCTGGAGTACACAGTGCTTCAGCTAACCCACAGCTGATCTGAACACCTAATCCAGCAGGGTGTGTTCTCACAGAGATCATCCAATCATCACAGACCAAGGGGTATAAACTCCAGTTCCTGGCTCAGTCTCATCGCCTTGGACAACACGTCACATTCTGTGAACAGGCGTCTCCTGTTTGCAGTCATCTGTCTGCAGAGATACCCCTGTGTATTGGACCTGTGGAACTACAGTTCCAGTTCCGTTCCCGTTTCCAGTTCCAGGTTCCAGTCTTCAATCCTTTGTTTCCAGCAGTCTTCTATTTCTGGCATCTCCAAGTCATCTCCCTGTTCCAGTGTTCCTGTGGAACTACAAACTCCAGCCACAGCCAGCCACAATCCACCAGCAGTAAGAGACTCTCCTCAGGTGTTTTATCATTATCTACCTGTGCACTCATTATCAGTTACCATCTGTGCATCTCAGCAGTTAACATCTATTTGCTTAGAGACTGTCTCCTGCTTAAGCCCGTTAGGCTATCTGGACTTGTGCTTCATAGAGACTGTACAGTTATCAGAGTTCTGTTTTTCCAAAGTTATTTCATCCTGAGTTATACTGAGACTGTGTGCTTTTTACAATTACCGGAGTTCTGTTTGTTTCAATCATAGTTACCAGTGACTTTTGAATATTTATTTCCCGTTATTTCTGGTTTTGCATTCCACTGCAATTGCATTCCACTGCACCTGTTATTCAATTGCTTTGTGATCCCTGTGACATAATAAATATCAGCGCCTATGCGCAGGACTATTCTTCGGTCTCCTCGTGTATTACGTCACACCAACACTGACCCACTAGCGCCCCCGCCGGGGACAGACAAAATCAGAATCCTGACACTTCGTAAGCAATATTGCATGTCGGAACTGCATGCAGGTCCGACGTGCGATGCAGGATTAGACCCGCAGGAGCGCACATCGTATCCAGTATCAAGCGTACACACTATACAATATCGGGGGAAAAACGTCTGATATCAGCCGGATCGTATGCAATATTGCGTAGTGTGTACATACCCTAAAGACTGGCCATGGGGACCAAAAAGTCCCAGGCACACAGAAGACTTGTCAATCATGTGTTTAAATATTTTAGGTGTGGTATACCAAGACGTGTTGTTGATGATTGCCCATTTGTTCTAGAACCCATGCAATGTGATACCGCCTTTAAATATCACAGAATTCTTTCTTTGACAGGTTAGCCTGTTCCTTGTTACCTTCGGCTTAGCCCGAAAAACAAATGTGTGTAATTTTTATGGAGGACAACCAAAAAGAGACATTGTTAGACTAAGGAAACTTAATGGCCCTTGTGAAAGAAGCTAGGTTATTAAATGTATCAAAGTTCAAGCAAACAAATGATGGTGTGACTTGCATACATGGTGACACCCACCATTATAATACTACTGAAATTAATATCCAGACCCCTCCTGGTTCCGCTATTGTTAAGGTGGGATTGGTCCCTTCCTTGGTACATGATGGTACATGGGCCCTTATTCCGAGTTGTACGCTCGCTAGCTGCTTTTAGCAGCCGTGCAAACGCTAAGCCGCCACCCTCTGGGAGTTTATTTTAGCTTAGCGGAAGTGCGAACGAAAGGATCGCAGCTCTGCTGCAAAATATTTTCGAGCAGTTTCTGAGTAACTTCAGCCCTACTCCTAGCTTGCGATCACTTCAGACTATTTAGTTCCTGTTTTGACGTCACAAACACGACCTGTGTTCGGCCAGCCATGCCCACGTTTTCCCAGGCACACCTGCGTTTGTATCTGACACGCCTGCGTTTTTACACACACTCCCCGAAAACGGTCAGTTACCTCCCAGAAACACCCACTTCCTGTCAACAGTACGACTGAAAAGCGTCGCTAGACCTTGTGTGAAACTGCATCGTTTGTTGTGAAAGTATGCCGCGCGTGCGCATTACGTACCATACGCATACGCAGAAGTGCAGATTTTTAGCCTAATCGCTGCGCTTCGAACAACGGCAGCTAGCGATCAACTCGGAATGACCCCCATGATGCTATAATTAGAGATGTGCGCTGGACCATTTTTGCGGGATTTGGCTCTGATTAGTTGTTCGGCTTTGTGTTTGGATTCGGATTTACCACACTGCCATGACTGTTTAGTTTTTTTGTTTATTTAATTGACAAAGAAATCTAAAATAATATAATCTGGACTTTTTTTGTTCCTAGATTATTAGTAACCTCAATATCATTCAATTCCAGTCAATTTTGACAAACTACAGATTTATCTATCTATCTATCTATCTATCTATCTATCTATCTATCTATCTATCTATCTATCTATCTATATTATACAATATTTTTATATACACTTTTATTCTGTTTTTGAACTTGCAGCTCAGTTCAAACTGCGTGGATCACAGGGCTTATAGGGGGTCATTCCGAGTTGATCGCTCGCTAGCAGTTTTTAGCAGCCGTGCAAACACTATGCCTTCGCCCACTGGGAGTGTATTTTAGCTTAACAGAAGTAAAAACGATTGTATCGCAGAGCGCCTGCAATTTTTTTTCGTGTAGTTTCAGAGTAGCTCAAAACCTACTCAGCGCTTGCGATCACTTCAGACTATTCAGTTCCGGATTTGACGTCACACACCCACCCAGCGTTCACCCAGCCACGCCTGCATTTTCCCTGGCACGCCTGCCTTTTTCCGAACAGTCCCTGAAAACGGTCAGTTGCCACCCAGAAACGCCCTCTTCATGTCACTCACTCTGCGGCAACCAGTGCGACTGAAAAGCATCGCTAGACCCTGTGCAAAACTGCATCGTTCGTTGTGCCCGTACGTCGCAGGTGCGCATTATGCTGCATACGCATGCGCAGAAGTGCCGTTTTTTAGCCTGATCGCTGCGCTGCGAACAAATGCAGCTAGCGATCAACTCGGAATGACCACCATAGAAGCATGTGAACAAAGTGCATTAGGGTAAAGCACACCACCAGTACAAACAATATATATATATATATATATATATATTAATTTTTTTATTTTTCTATTTTCAAACTTGCAGCTCGGATCAAACTGCGTGGATCACAGGACTTATAGATACACATGATAAAAGCGCAGTAGGCTAATACGCATCAAACAGTACAATTTATAGCAAAGTACAATACAGCATACAACAGAGTGCAGTGTGCCCCTATATACAGTCACTATAGAGTACAGCCACTTGTGGACACAGCACATCTAATAACCGAAGTATAGCCCAGCAAAAGGCAGCGTTCACTGTGCCACCTATACACAGTCACTATACAACAAAGGCACAGACATTTGTGGACACAGCACATATATTATACAGCAGAGTATAGCACAGCATACGGTAGTGTGCACTGTGCCCCTATACACAGCCATTGTACAGCACAGGCACAGCCACTTGGGGACACAGCACATCTAATACAGCAGAGTATAGCACAGCATACGTTAGCGTGCACTGTGCCCCCTATACACAGCCACTGTACAGCACAGGCACAGCCACTTGGGGACACAGCACATCTAATACAGCAGAGTATAGCACAGCATACGGTAGCGTGCACTGTGCCCCCTATAAACAGCCACTGTACAGCACAGGCACAGCCACTTGTGGACACAGCACATCTAATACAGCAGAGTATAGCACAGCATATGGTAGCGTGCACTGTGCCCCCTATACACAGCCACTGTACAGCACAGGTGCAGCCACTTGTAGATAGAGCACATCTAATACAGCAGAGCATAGCGCAGCACATGGCAGCGTGCACTGTGCCCCCTATACACAGCCACTGTACAGCACAGGCACAGCCACTTGTGGACACAGCACATATATTATACAGCAGAGTATAGCACAGCATACGTTAGCGTGCACTGTTCCCCCTATACACAGTCACTGTACAGCACAGGCACAGCCACTTGGGGACACAGCACATCTAATACAGCAGAGTATAGCACAGCATACGGTAGCGTGCACTGTGCCCCCTATACACAGTCACTATACAGCACAGGCACAGCCACTTGTGGACACAGCACATATATTATACAGCAGAGTATAGCCCAGCATATGGTAGTGTGCACTGTGCCCCCTATACACAGTCACTATACAGCACAGGCACAGCCACTTGTGGACACAGCACATATATTATACAGCAGAGTATAGCCCAGCATATGGTAGTGTGCACTGTGCCCCCTATACACAGCCATTGTACAGCACAGGCACAGCCACTTGTGGATAGAGCACATCTAATACAGCAGAGCACAGCGCAGCACACGGCAGCGTGCACTGTGCCACCTATACACAGCCACTATACAGCACAGGCACAGCAACTTGTGGACACAGCACATATAATACAGCAGAGTATAGCACAACATGCGGTATTGTGCACTGTGCCCCCTATACACAGTCACTGTAAAGCACAGGCACAGCCACTTGGGGACACAGCACATCTAATACAGCAGAGTATAGCACAGCATACGGTAGCGTGCACTGTGCCCCCTATACACAGCCACTGTACAGCACAGGCACAGCCACTTGGGGACACAGCACATCTAATACAGCAGAGTCAGTGTAGCAAATGGCAGCATGCTTTAATGTGATATGGCGCTAAGTCCCGGCAGCGGCGCCTTATATAGAATCCAAGTCCTGTGAGAATCCGACGCCGGGAGGAAGACATACGGACTCGACGTGGGATCCGAGTCTGGCAGGAACATTCGAGCCACCGGGGTGGACTTGGATCCCTGATGTTCGGAGCAGTCCCGCTCATATCGACCTATAATAGGGAGACAAATTCGCCATTTTTGGGAATTATGGGAATCCTGTATTGTCAGAAGTGTAAACAGTATAGAGCCAGTTTATCATACTGGTGGTATGCTTACGCTGGTTGTGTCCTCTGAACTCTCGGATCCATGTCCTTTTGCTGTTATGACTGGGCAAGTAGTAGATGATGAGGACCAAAGTCACCTCCTTCAGGGGAAGGAGAAGCTGTAGACAAATCTGAAGAGTATACATTACCTTGTGGTGAGAAATGAACTGTTTATGTCAGTTAAAATGTTTATATTTAGAAAAGAACTCTTCAGCTGTTTGCTGAGCTCTGGGCAGCTCCTGATTTCATCTCTGTGTGCCAGCTGTGCCCCTAGCCGAATGCTGGGTCCTTATACCGTTTTGGGAGGTCTTGCATTTTGAGGCCTACTCTACCTTTAGAAGACACGGCCTCCATTTCAGAGCTCCTGCGGCAGGCTAATTTATGTTACTGCCGCGGCCGCCACAGCACATACCTTACTCTCCTCCTGCTGGCCTCTGCAATCTGCTTCTTACCCTGAGCATGCTCCTGTGGTCAGGGATAACTCCAGAAACACAAAAATTCTATGGAGGGCCACCATCTTGAGTCTACTTCCTTCTTCTGCAGTGTACCTGGGCTGTGCCAGCCCTCCTCTCATTACAGGCTGTTACACTCTCCATGGCTCCACAATATCCAGAGTTCATCACTGTTCAGGTTAGTGGCTGACTGCCCTTCACCTACCCATGTTGGATTCTGGCGCTCACGCTGCTCTTGTTCCCACAATGTATATGTGAGCTCTTCTGTCCACCCCCATGAGACCTCTGCTGTTTCTGCTTGCCTGAACTAGATCCTCACACCTCATTACCACTGGTACTTCTACTGCTATCTGCGATTTCACCCCTCAGACATCCACTATGACTCAAAAACAGAGCAAGATTTCCACCCTTGCTCCTCCTACTAGGTTTGTATCCCAGAGAACCCCTGATCCTGTGATTCCTGGATAGTCCCGTATGGAATCTACTGTACCTCCACAATTATCTAATTGCCATGCTCTGACCCTAGACTTGATCCTTCTTCTAATGCTCCACTTACAGCCCACACGGTACATCAGATGCTATATATTATCTATATGTGCTTCGGACAGACTTCACCTCTGACATTCAAGCTTCTATCCGATAACTTGCTGGTGAGGTTTTGGGTATACTGTAGGTTATCGCACTAATAACCTAGAGAATAAAGTACAGGAGCTGGTTTCCTCCCACAATTATCACCTTACTTCTCACAATTCTGTCCTGGTGGAACTCTCAGCTGTTAAGGATAAACTTGCTGATTCAGAGGACAGGTCCTGGAGAAATTATGTTAAGATCAGTGGTGTCCAAGAGTCAGTGGCTACTGATGCTCTCTGGGACTTTGCCTTTACCCTTTTTAAGGAGTTGCTGCCTTCTGTAGAGGATCGTGATTTACTGATTGACCAAATCCACAGCCTTCCCAAACCTTATACTGCTCCTAGCATTTCTCCTTGAGACACACTTCTGTGTCTTCAGTTTTTTTACTTTAAGGAGTACATTCTCAGAGCTGCATGTACAGCAGAGGATACAGATGTCTTGGATAATCTACAACTCTTTCCAGACCTGTCACTCCACACCATTAACAAACACAGATCCTTCTAGCACAGGGGTGGGGAACTTGCAGCCCTACAGCTGTTGTTGAACTAGATATACTAGCATGCCCTGCAACAGTTTTAGCATGGCTGTATAGCAAAACCGTAGCAGGGCATGCTGGTATATGTAGTTCAACAACATCTGGAGAGCCAAAGGTTCCCCACCCCTGTTCTAGCACATCACAAAGACACCTTGAGATGGGATACGCAGTACCCATGGGGATTGCCAGTAAAACATCTAGTATGCAGGGATGGAGCCACCTTTGTCATTTTGTCTCTAGATGCAAGGGTTAAGCTTTTGATGGAATGAACTATACCGATTTCAACCCCTTCGACTTCCCAGAACCTCCCTTTTCAATCAGAGTGGTCCCCACTGGGGTAAAAGTAATCCGGTATTTCTAGCTCTTTATCTCATTGCTCACCAGTTGGTTGCATTGGAATTGCTCTGGACTGTGTCCTTGCCAACTATGTTATCTCAATGACTTTGATGTTGGCTGTACCCTCTGTTTAAAACGTCATCCTCTACTGAGCTTTCATTCCAATGCTCTACATCCAGGCGCTGGGTCTTATTTATTTATTTTATTTATTAACAGTTTCTTCTATAGCGCAGCAAATTCCGTTGCGCTTTACAACTGGACACAATGATAAGACAAAACTAGGTAATAACAAACAGTCAGAGATAGGTAGGCCCTGCTGGCAAGCTTACAATCTATGGGGAAATAGGCATTGATACACAAGGATAAGTGCTATCTATCGCATAGTTGTCCACCAGATTGCATAGGTTCTTGGTGGGCTGTATGATATCACATCACAGCAGTGATAAACCAGGGTCAGGAGGAAGAGAAAGTGAAGAAAGAGAAAATATGCAGAGGATGTGTGTGGACTGTGCAGTGTGGATATAAATGGATAGGAAAGCTTATGACGTTAATGTGAGTGGTTTTGGCCGCAAGTATTACCATCTCAGCCCCAAGTATTACCGATTTATGGACTCTCTTTATTTGCTATATTCAGCTCTCATTAAAGTTTGGACTATGTGGTTCTTGTTTTTCTCTGTAGGTAGTTCTAGAACTTTTTAATTTCTATGTTATTTATTTTCTCTTGATTGTGTTGCAATCTAGAGATATCTAGAGATATTATAGTATGCGTATTTTTTATTATATCATGCAGTTCTGTTTCTAGATAGGTCTCAAGGGTGGGAGGCATGACAGACCATCCCTGCAAGTTTCCTGTGTTGCTGTATCTGTTACCTATGGCAACTGCTATGGCCCGATTTACTAGGTCTTTTGGGGGGTTTTATTCTTCCCCCGTGTTTCTCCTCCCCTTCCACTTTTTTTTATGCCCCTTCCCTTTATTTTGTAGAACTTTTTAATTGCTATGTTATTTATTTTCTCTAGATTGTGTTGCAATCTAGAGATATTATAGTATGCATATCTTTTATTATATCATGCAGTTCTGTTTCTAGATAGGTCTCAAGGCGTGACAGCCCATCTCTGCAAGTTTCCTGTGTTGCTGTATCTGTTACCTATGGCAACTACTATGGCCCGATTTACTAGGCCTTTTGGGGGGTTTTATTCTTCCCTCGTGTTTCTCCTCCCCATCCACTTTTTTTTTTTTGCCCCGTCCCTTTATTTTGTGTGACAAGCATACCTCAGGCCTCCCTATTTTCTCATTTCTTTATGTTTCCTAATGGTTAAGGTGCTTTCTCTTAATGTTTAATGGCTCCACTCCCCGCATAATAGGTGGTTGGCTCTTTCTACATTCCACCAGCATAAGTCTAACATTGTGGACCTTCAAGAGACACATTTCTTCTCCTCAGCACCTCCTATTTTTAAAGGCCGTGGATATTCCCTATGCTATACTGCTTATGGCCCCACCAAGCATGGCTGTGTTGCAATCCTGTTTCATAGCAATATCCTTTTTACTTTACACAGTAAACTTAAGGATAAAAATGGTTGGTTACATTAGTCTCCTTGTTTGCCTCTAACTCCCGTACGGTTCTCTTAATATGTAAAGTCCACCAGGGAGCACTTATATTAATGGATGATTTTAAATTGGTACTTGACCCTAAATTAGACTGTTCTTCTCCGCAAGGTAACCCTTCTTCTCGTGATGTGGGCCGTTCCCTTGCTTTTAAGAAGTTGCTTGTGGATTTTGACTTGTATGATGCCTGGCGCACCTATTTACCTACTGAGAGAGATTATACTTTTTTCTACACAGTCCATAACAGTTACTTGAGAATAGATCTTATTCTCCTAGATAAGACAGTCCTGCAATGTACTCAGAGAATTAAAATTCTCCCGTAACATGGTCTGATCACACCCCTGTTTTATGGACCTGGGATACAGGTCACCTTGTACCCCCTGCACACCACTGGTGCTTTCCTGAATACCAATTGACTGATGCTGAAACTATAACAGCAGAGCTGTCTTTTCCATTGGGCTTAATGGCCAGTTGCCCAAGGGCCCCAGGAGTCTAAAGGCCCCTTTTTCCATAGGGTACCAGATTTTTGAAAATCTGCCCTGGGGAACCGGAGATATCTGACTTCACAGCCGTGGTCCCCATCCGAGCCTGTTAATTGCTCTTCCCAGCCAGATATCTCCGGTTCTGTCCGACTAAAAGCTGGGACTCTCCCCTTTCGGTGTACACTAGCAGCTTGTCTCTACCATCCCCAGAACAAGAGAAATCAGCCTTCCAGAAGCCAGTCCCTGCACCAGCTCCACACACCTTGATTGCAGTTTTAGTCCAATCCCCAAGACCCCAGTACCTCCTGAAAGGTGGGACTCCCTAGTGTTTTATCTCATTAAGAGCTAAGGAATCCCTGGAACCGGAGATATCCTTGGTTAAGCACGCTGCCCTCCCACCAGAAAATGAGGAATATTAAGCCCACTGCATTATCCACCCCTCCCCACGTATTAAACACCCCCTACTACCCTCTGGAAGTCATGTACTGGGAGCCCTTCAATTAGCCCAATTCCTCCCTTCTACAGTTTAGTGTTCTGCCTCCCACCCCATCTCACTAAACCCCCCCCCCCCATCTGTGCAGTAAAGGAGTAATTAGCCGAAATTATTGCTCCAGGTCCTGCATGCCGAGTGGAAGATAGAACACTCCCTACTGCCTGCAGGACATCACAGCCACCTCCGATAACACTCCCCACCGCTACAGCTTGAGGATAGGTAGGGGCCTATACTACTGTTAACATGGCCCTGTCTAACAGTTCTTACTGATTCTCTCACAACATATATGCAGAGTTGCAGACTAACTCTCCTGAAGATACTGTACAATAGTTCTATCTGCACTTATTGTAGTGCAGCGGACTGAGACGGGCAGGGAGCCGCTGCTGCTGCAGGCGGAGACACGCTGCCGGGGGCCTGCTGGTGGAGAGTGACAGCCGCTACCTGAGCCGGAGGCAGAGCTGCTGCTGACGGAGACCCGCTGTTGGAGCCACGGCCGGAAGCCTAGCGGAGGGAGAGAGAGGCAGCCGAGACCAGGAGCCGCTGGGGAACGCCGGCCAGCGGGAGAGGAGACACTGAGTAATTATCGTCAGACTGCGCCGCGAATGCATTGTGCGTGCACAAAGGCCAACATGCAATTGCCCTGTGTTTTCAGCCTAACTGCAAAGCGATTGCATTTTGATTGACAAGAATTGACCGCTCGTGGTTGGTAACATGGTGTTTTTGGGGAGTGGCTGGGAAAACGCAGGAGTGACATAGCCATTTTCAGGGTGCGTATCTGACGTCTTCTGCGAACGCTGCAATGAAGTGCGACTGCATTTTCATTTTTTGAGTATGCTGGGGCCAGCTGCAAATGTCAATTTTGCAAATTTTTTTACGTATGCAATACGATTCTGCTAATGCAAACGCAGATTTGCGATCTCACCGGTGGACGTCTTTTATCCTTTCTGGGCGGTTCTTCTCAGCAGTAGCAGTTTTGTGAAAATCGTCATTTCATCCTCAATAGTGATCCATAGTGAATTAGGTCCTAAGTCACAATTTCTTCTTCTCTCTCTTGACGCTGAGAAAGCATCTGATCGCCTTCATGTGTTATGCTGGTTCGGACTCTGGGTGATATTCTTCGCTCTAGTTTTTGCCCTATATACTGGCCTATCAGCTAAAAATTTTTGCAATGTTTTTCTCTCCTCTCCCTTCCAAATCTCTAACGCCACTAGAGAAGGATGCCCCCTTTCACCATTGATATTTGTGTCAGGCATTTTCACTGCTTGCTCAAATGATCTGCTTATCCTCAGTGTTTCCTGGGCTCTCAGTCTGTAATACCTCTCATAAATTGTGTCTGTTTGCAGACGATGTCTTTTATTTGTAACCATCAGGAGACCTGGTTAATATCTTTCCTATGCTGGATAGTCATAGGGAGCTGATTCAGACCTGATCGGTGCTGTGCGATCAGGTCTGAAGTGCGCATGCGGTGGCGCCGAAGTGCGCCGGCGCATGCCAGACAGCCGACGGCTGTCTTTACCCTGCGATCGCCTCTGCCTAATTGACAGGCAGAGGCGGTCGCTGGGCGGGAGAAGGGTGGCCGACCGTGTTTGGCCGCCATTTTGCCGCCATTTAGGGGGCTCGGTCCGGGAAATGCAGGCATGCCCGGACTGTTGTGGGGGTGGGCTGCAGCAGCTGCATTACATCACACACAGCCGCTGCGATCCGAGCAGCGACGAGTAGCTCCCTGCCAGCGCGCAGGAGATGCGCTGGCTGGGAGCTACTCTTCCAGTACTAAAGCATCACCACTGTGCGATGCTTTTGTACTTGTGCGACGGAGCAGCGACTGACATGCGGGGTGGACTAGCCCTGTGCTGGGCGTCCCCTGCATGTCAGGAAAGCTGATCGTAGATATGCTAAATTTAGCACATCTACGCTCAGGTCTGAGTCACCCCCCATAGTGCAGCTTAATATTACAAATTGAACACCACCAAATCTGAGGCCCTCCTTATAAATATATCCCCTATGGTTCACCAATCTTTGCAGAAAAGTTTCACATTCATTTGGAAGGATTCTTCATTGTCATACGGTACTTGGGGTCTCCAGTCCTGCTGTTAACTATTTATGTCCCTTTATTGTCTCATTTAACATCTCTAGCCACTTCTTGGATGAGTTACGAGGTCTCTTGGTTGCGCCGACTAGGGCATTTAAATTGATGTTATTGCTGAAGCTAATGTATTATATCGTGACATCTCTTCAGATCTGATTTCAGGTCTGATTGATAATGGAACGAGTCTTGGGAGTATAATGGGGGTCATTCCGAGTTGACCGCTAGCTGCCGTTGTTTGCAGCGCAGCGATCAGGCTAAAAATTGGCATTTCTGCGCATGCGTATGCACCGCAATGCGCAGACACGTCGTACGGGTACAATGAGCATCGTGGGTTTGCACAAAGTCTAACGAAGATTCCAGTCGCACGGCCGAACGCAGGAAGATTGTCATGAAGTGGGCGTTTCTGGGTGTCAACTGACCGTTTTCAGGGAGTGCTTAGAAAAACGCAGGCGTGTCTGGAAAAATGCAGACGTGGCTGGGCGAACGCTGGGTGGGTGTGTGACGTCAAAAGTCGTCCCTCCGTCGTTAGAATCAACGCACAGGAAGAGTAACTACAGGGCTGGTCTTGTTTTGCACAAAATGATTTTGCAGGCGCTCTGCTGCACAGGCGATCACACTTCTGCAAAGCGAAAATACACTTCCCAGTGGGCGGCGGCATAGCATTTGCATGGCTGCTAAAAACTGCTAGCGAGCGATCAACTCGGAATGACTCCCAATATCTCCAGAGGAACAACAAATAATAAATTAACACATTCCTACTAATTTAACTGCCATATTTCCTCCAGACATTCACTGGGAGGAATTTGTCTCTCTGAAAGCAAACTTTAGGTACTTGTTAAATGTTTTGTCAGCACATACTGTAGCTTTGCATTAGAAGTGTTTCAAATTTTTTTTCCAATAGATTCCATGGATTAATGTTGTATATATAAGCTCTCTTTTTTTTTCTTTTTTTTTTTGTGATCACGATTAGTATTGAATTTTCTGTTTTCTGTTATAAATGTTAAACATGATATAAACATTGCTGATTTACTTCCACAGTTTTTTAAGCGAATATTGGTGGTCATTCCGAGTTGTTTGCTCTGTAATTTTCTTCGCATTGCACCGATTTTCCGCTAATTGCGCATGCGCAATGTTCGCACTGCGACTGCGCCAAGTAAATTTGCTAAGAAGTTTGGTATTTTACTCACGGCATTACGAGTTTTTTTCTTCGTTCTGGTGATCGTAATGTGATTGACAGGAAGTGGGTGTTTCTGGGCGGAAACTGGCCGTTTTATGGGCGTGTGTGAAAAAACGCTACCGTTTCTGGGAAAAACGCGGGAGTGGCTGGAGAAACGGAGGAGTGTCTGGGCGAAAGCTGGGTGTGTTTGTGACGTCAAACCAGGAACGAAACTGACTGAACTGATCGCAGTGGCAGAGTAAGTCTCGAGCTACTCAGAAACTGCAAAGAAATTTCTATTCGCAATTTTGAGAATCTTTCGTTCGCAATTCTGCTAAGCTAAGATTCACTCCCAGTAGGCGGCGGCTTAGCGTGTGCAATGCTGCTAAAAGCAGCTTGCGAGCGAACAACTCGGAATGAGGGCCATTGGCCCTCATTCCGAGTTGATCGCTCGCTAGCTGCTTTTAGCAGCATTGCACACGCTAGGCCGCCACCCTCTGGGAGTGTATCTTAGCTTAGCAGAATTGCAAACGAAAGATTAGCTAAGATGCTACTAAATAATTATTTGCAGTTTCTGAGTAGCTCCGGACCTACTCACAGATTGCGATCAGCTCAGTCCGTTTAGTTCCTGGTTTGACGTCACAAACGTTTGACGGCCAGCCATTCCCCCATTTTTCCAAATACTCCCGCGTTTTTACCTGACATTCCTGCGTTTTTTAGCCAACGCTGTGAAAACGCTGAGTTGCCGCCAAGAAATGCCCCTTTCCTGTCAATCATTTACCGAACAGCAGTGCGACTGAAAAGCGTCGTACGAACACCAGCAAATCGACTAAGTTTTGTGTTAAATAACTTAGCGCATGCGCGCTGTGTACCATGCGCATGCGCAGTTAGCAACAAATCGCAGCACAGCGAATATTGGCAACGAGCGAACAACTCGGAATGACCACCATAGATTTGGATGATGACGAGAAATTTTTCCCATATTTAAACACTGGGTTTTTTTTTTTTTTTTGAACAAGCAGATTTTTTTTTTTGTACTTTTTATATTTAGGATACTCCCTGTTCGGTTATCTATAACAGACACATTCTTATGGCCCATACACACTATCAGGCTTGGACTGGTCCACAGGGGTACAGGGGAAACCACCGGTGGGCCCTACTGCCTGGGGGGCCCCACCTCCTTCTCTAAGGATCAGGTTCCAGACTGTGCACTTGAATTATACATTATACACATGTTACCTTATACTGGACTATGGTGTATTTTCTAGAGATGAGCGCCTGAAATTTTTCGGGTTTTGTGTTTTGGTTTTGGGTTCGGTTCCGTGGCCGTGTTTTGGGTTCGACCGCGTTTTGGCAAAACCTCACCGAATTTTTTTTGTCGGATTCGGGTGTGTTTTGGATTCGGGTGTTTTTTTCAAAAAACCCTAAAAAACAGCTTAAATCATAGAATTTGGGGGTCATTTTGATCCCATATTATTATTAACCTCAAAAACCATAATTTCCACTCATTTTCAGTCTATTCTGAATACCTCACACCTCACAATATTATTTTTAGTCCTAAAATTTGCACCGAGGTCGCTGGATGACTAAGCTAAGCGACCCTAGTGGCCGACACAAACACCTGGCCCATCTAGGAGTGGCACTGCAGTGTCACGCAGGATGGCCCTTCCAAAAAACACTCCCCAAACAGCACATGACGCAAAGAAAAAAAGAGGTGCAATGAGGTAGCTGTGTGACTAAGCTCAGCGACCCAAGTGCCCGACACAAACACCTGGCCCATCTAGGAGTGGCACTGCAGTGTCACGCAGGATGTCCCTTCCAAAAAACCCTCCCCAAACAGCACATGACGCAAAGAAAAAAAGAGGCGCAATGAGGTAGCTGTGTGAGTAAGATTAGCGACCCTAGTGGCCGACACAAACACCGGGCCCATCTAGGAGTGGCACTGCAGTGTCACGCAGGATGTCCCTTCCAAAAAACACTCCCCAAACAGCACATGACGCAAAGAAAAATAAAAGAAAAAAGAGGTGCAAGATGAAATTGTCCTTGGGCCCTCCCACCCACCCTTATGTTGTATAAACAGGACATGCACACTTTAACCAACCCATCATTTCAGTGACAGGGTCTGCCACACGACTGTGACTGATATGACGGGTTGGTTTGGACCCCCACCAAAAAAGAAGCAATTAATCTCTCCTTGCACAAACTGGCTCTACAGAGGCAAGATGTCCACCTCATCATCATCCTCCGATATATCACCGTGTACATCCCCCTCCTCACAGATTATCAATTCGTCCCCACTGGAATCCACCATCTCAGCTCCCTGTGTACTTTGTGGAGGCAATTGCTGCTGGTCAATGTCTCCGCGGAGGAATTGATTATAATTCATTTTAATGAACATCATCTTCTCCACATTTTCTGGATGTAACCTCGTACGCCGATTGCTGACAAGGTGAGCGGCGGCACTAAACACTCTTTCGGAGTACACACTTGTGGGAGGGCAACTTAGGTAGAATAAAGCCAGTTTGTGCAAGGGCCTCCAAATTGCCTCTTTTTCCTGCCAGTATAAGTACGGACTGTGTGACGTGCCTACTTGGATGCGGTCACTCATATAATCCTCCACCATTCTTTCAATGTTGAGAGAATCATATGCAGTGACAGTAGACGACATGTCCGTAATCGTTGTCAGGTCCTTCAGTCCGGACCAGATGTCAGCATCAGCAGTCGCTCCAGACTGCCCTGCATCACCGCCAGCGGGTGGGCTCGGAATTCTGAGCCTTTTCCTCGCACCCCCAGTTGCGGGAGAATGTGAAGGAGGAGATGTTGACAGGTCGCGTTCCGCTTGACTTGACAATTTTGTCACCAGCAGGTCTTTGCACCCCAGCAGACTTGTGTCTGCCGGAAAGAGAGATCCAAGGTAGGTTTTAAATCTAGGATCGAGCACGGTGGCCAAAATGTAGTGCTCTGATTTCAACAGATTGACCACCCGTGAATCCTTGTTAAGCGAATTAAGGGCTGCATCCACAAGTCCCACATGCCTAGCGGAATCGCTCCCTTTTAGCTCCTTCTTCAATGCCTCCAGCTTCTTCTGCAAAAGCCTGATGAGGGGAATGACCTGACTCAGGCTGGCAGTGTCTGAACTGACTTCACGTGTGGCAAGTTCAAAGGGCATCAGAACCTTGCACAACGTTGAAATCATTCTCCACTGCACTTGAGACAGGTGCATTCCACCTCCTATATCGTGCTCAATTGTATAGGCTTGAATGGCCTTTTGCTGCTCCTCCAACCTCTGAAGCATATAGAGGGTTGAATTCCACCTCGTTACCACTTCTTGCTTCAGATGATGGCAGGGCAGGTTCAGTAGTTTTTGGTGGTGCTCCAGTCTTCTGTACGTGGTGCCTGTACGCCGAAAGTGTCCCGCAATTCTTCTGGCCACCGACAGCATCTCTTGCACGCCCCTGTCGTTTTTTAAAAAATTCTGCACCACCAAATTCAAGGTATGTGCAAAACATGGGACGTGCTGGAATTTGCCCATATTTAATGCACACACAATATTGCTGGCGTTGTCCGATGCCACAAATCCACAGGAGAGTCCAATTGGGGTAAGCCATTCTGCGATGATCTTCCTCAGTTGCCGTAAGAGGTTTTCAGCTGTGTGCGTATTCTGGAAAGCGGTGATACAAAGCGTAGCCTGCCTAGGAAAGAGTTGGCGTTTGCGAGATGCTGCTACTGGTGCCGCCGCTGCTGTTCTTGCGGCGGGAGTCCATACATCTACCCAGTGGGCTGTCACAGTCATATAGTCCTGACCCTGCCCTGCTCCACTTGTCCACATGTCCGTGGTTAAGTGGACATTGGGTACAACTGCATTTTTTAGGACACTGGTGAGTCTTTTTCTGACGTCCGTGTACATTCTCGGTATCGCCTGCCTACAGAAGTGGAACCTAGATGGTATTTGGTAACGGGGGCACACTGCCTCAATAAATTGTCTAGTTCCCTGTGAACTAACGGCGGATACCGGACGCACGTCTAACACCAACATAGTTGTCAAGGACTCAGTTATCCGCTTTGCAACAGGATGACTGCTGTGATATTTCATCTTCCTCGCAAAGGACTGTTGGACAGTCAATTGCTTACTGGAAGTAGTACAAGTGGGCTTACGACTTCCCCTCTGGGATGACCATCGACTCCCAGCAGCAACAACAGCAGCGCCAGCAGCAGTAGGCGTTACACGCAAGGATGCATTGGAGGAATCCCAGGCAGGAGAGGACTCGTCAGAATTGCCAGTGACATGGCCTGCAGGACTATTGGCATTCCTGGGGAAGGAGGAAATTGACACTGAGGGAGTTGGTGGGGTGGTTTGCGTGAGCTTGGTTACAAGAGGAAGGGATTTACTGGTCAGTGGACTGCTTCCGCTGTCGGCCCAAGTTTTTGAACTTGTCACTGACTTATTATGAATGCGCTGCAGGTGACGTATAAGGGAGGATGTTCCGAGGTGGTTAACGTCCTTACCCCTACTTATTACAGCTTGACAAAGGGAACACACGGCTTGACACCTGTTGTCCGCATTTCTGGTGAAATACTTCCACACCGAAGAGCTGATTTTTTTTGTATTTTCACCAGGCATGTCAATGGCCCTATTCCTCCCACGGACAACAGGTGTCTCCCCGGGTGCCTGACTTAAACAAACCACCTCACCATCAGAATCCTCCTGGTCAATTTCCTCCCCAGCGCCAGCAACACCCATATCCTCCTCATCCTGGTGTACTTCAACACTGACATCTTCAATCTGACAATCAGGAACTGGACTGCGGGTGCTCCTTCCAGCACTTGCAGGGGGCGTGCAAATGGTGGAAGGCGCATGCTCTTCACGTCCAGTGTTGGGAAGGTCAGGCATCGCAACCGACACAATTGGACTCTCCTTGTGGATTTGGGATTTCGAAGAACGCACAGTTCTTTGCGGTGCTACTGCTTTTGCCAGCTTGAGTCTTTTCATTTTTCTAGCGAGAGGCTGAGTGCCTCCATCCTCATGTGAAGCTGAACCACTAGCCATGAACATAGGCCAGGGCCTCAGCCGTTCCTTGCCACTCCGTGTGGTAAATGGCATATTGGCAAGTTTACGCTTCTCCTCCGACAATTTTATTTTAGGTTTTGGAGTCCTTTTTTTACTGATATTTGGTGTTTTGGATTTGACATGCTCTGTACTATGACATTGGGCATCGGCCTTGGCAGACGACGTTGCTGGCATTTCATCGTCTCGGCCATGACTAGTGGCAGCAGCTTCAGCACGAGGTGGAAGTGGATCTTGATCTTTCCCTAATTTTGGAACCTCAACATTTTTGTTCTCCATATTTTAATAGGCACAACTAAAAGGCACCTCAGGTAAACAATGGAGATGGATGGATACTAGTATACAATTATGGATGGACTGCCGAGTGCCGACACAGAGGTAGCTACAGCCGTGGACTACCGTACTGTACTGTGTCTGCTGCTAATATAGACTGGTTGATAAAGAGATGTAGTAGTAGTATGTATGTATAAAGAAGAAAGAAAAAAAAACCACGGGTAGGTGGTATACAATTATGGACGGACTGCCGAGTGCCGACACAGAGGTAGCTACAGCCGTGGACTACCGTACTGTACTGTGTCTGCTGCTAATATAGACTGGTTGATAAAGAGATGTAGTAGTAGTATTTATGTATAAAGAAGAAAGAAAAAAAAACCACGGGTAGGTGGTATACAATTATGGACGGACTGCCCAGTGCCGACACAGAGGTAGCTACAGCCGTGGACTACCGTACTGTACTGTGTCTGCTGCTAATATAGACTGGTTGATAAAGAGATGTAGTAGTAGTATGTATGTATAAAGAAGAAAGAAAAAAAAACCACGGGTAGGTGGTATACAATTATGGACGGACTGCCGAGTGCCGACACAGAGGTAGCTACAGCCGTGGACTACCGTACTGTACTGTGTCTGCTGCTAATATAGATTGGTTGATAAAGAGATGTAGTAGTAGTATGTATGTATAAAGAAGAAAGAAAAAAAAACCACGGGTAGGTGGTATACAATTATGGACGGACTGCCCAGTGCCGACACAGAGGTAGCTACAGCCGTGGACTACCGTACTGTACTGTGTCTGCTGCTAATATAGACTGGTTGATAAAGAGATGTAGTAGTAGTATGTATGTATAAAGAAGAAAGAAAAAAAAACCACGGGTAGGTGGTATACAATTATGGACGGACTGCCCAGTGCCGACACAGAGGTAGCTACAGCCGTGGACTACCGTACTGTACTGTGTCTGCTGCTAATATAGACTGGTTGATAAAGAGATGTAGTAGTAGTATGTATGTATAAAGAAGAAAGAAAAAAAAACCACGGGTAGGTGGTATACAATTATGGACGGACTGCCGAGTGCCGACACAGAGGTAGCTACAGCCGTGAACTACCGTACTGTGTCTGCTGCGACTGGATGATAAATAATGATATAAAAAATATATATATATCACTACTGCAGCCGGACAGGTATATATTATATAATGACGGACCTGCTGGACACTGTCTGTCAGCAGAATGAGTTTTTTATAGAATAAAAAAAAAAACACCACACAAGTGAAGTCACACGACGAGTGTTTAACTTTTTCAGGCAATCACAATATAGTATACTATACTACTAACTATACTGGTGGTCAGTGTGGTCAGGTCACTGGTCAGTCACACTGGCAGTGGCACTCCTGCAGCAAAAGTGTGCCCTGTTTAATTTTAATAATAATATGTACTCCTGGCTCCTGCTATAACCTATAACTGGCACTGCAGTGCTCCCCAGTCTCCCCCACAATTATAAGATGTGTGAGCTGAGCACAGTCAGATACGAGTGTTTAACTTTTTCAGGCAATCACAATATAGTATACTATACTACTAACTATACTGGTGGTCAGTGTGGTCAGGTCACTGGTCAGTCACACTGGCAGTGGCACTCCTGCAGCAAAAGTGTGCACTGTTTAATTTTAATAATAATATGTACTCCTGGCTCCTGCTATAACCTATAACTGGCACTGCAGTGCTCCCCAGTCTCCCCCACAATTATAAGATGTGTGAGCTGAGCACAGTCAGATATATACATAGATGATGCAGCACACTGGGCTGAGCAGTGCACACAGATATGGTATGTGACTGAGTCACTGTGTATCGTTTTTTTCAGGCAGAGAACGGATATATTAAATAAAACTGCACTGTCTGGTGGTCACTGTGGTCAGTCACTAGTAAACTCTGCACTCTCTACAGTTCTACAGTACTCCTAAGCTCCAGTAAATCAGGTCAATCTCTCTCTCTCTCTCTTCTAATCTAAATGGAGAGGACGCCAGCCACGTCCTCTCCCTATCAATCTCAATGCACGTGTGAAAATGGCGGCGACGCGCGGCTCCTTATATAGAATCCGAGTCTCGCGAGAATCCGACAGCGTCATGATGACGTTCGGGCGCGCTCGGGTTAACCGAGCAAGGCGGGAAGATCCGAGTCGCTCGGACCCGTGAAAAAAAACATGAAGTTCGTGCGGGTTCGGATTCAGAGAAACCGAACCCGCTCATCTCTAGTATTTTCTACAGTGCATTGCTGTTATTAATCTGTTATTAATCTGGTACATTATCATGCATGCAGCAGCTGAATTTACTCTATATATTTATGAAGGGGCCCAGACTTTGCACTCTCTAATGGTTAGTCAAACCAATGAGGTGGCAGGCCACACCCCCTGTGCAGACTGGCCACACCCCCTGTGCAGACTGGCCACACCTCTAACACAGGCCCCTACCACTGCATTTCCCCGGTGGGCCCTACATGCCCCAGTCCGACACTGCACACTATGCAATATCGTTCACGATCTGAATGATACTGTTCAGTCCTAAATGATATTGCATACTGGCCCTCATTCCGAGTTGTTCGCTCGTTGCCGATTTTCGCTATATTGCGATTAGTCGCTTACTGCGCATGCGCAAGGTTCGCAGAGCGCATGCGGTTAGTTTTGCCATCTGTAGCAGTGCCCCCAGTAGTTGTGCCCCCTGTAGCTGTGACCCCAGTAGCTGTGCCCCCAGTTGATTTACCCCCAGGAGCAGTGCTCCCTGTAGTAGTGCCCCCCAGTAGTTGTGACCCCTGTAGTAGCGCTGCTTGCAAACAGCATCTGGACCACTGCTGCACTGTTCTCCGTCTCCGGCCGCCGGCTCCTCTCTCTGGGAGAGACGTCATGACATCTCTCCCATAGTAGCACCGCACAAACACTAGAGGTCATAATTGTCTGACACTGGAGCCGGCTGCAGCGGGCACCCACACAGCCCATGGCTCCCACTGCAGCCGGGGAGAGTCGGGATCAGGAGTAGCGGCGCTTGCCGGTGGCAAGAGCCACTACTGGTTCACGATAATCCAGTCACTCTGTATTTTTGCTCGACTGTCTGTTATCCAGCCACAGACAAGTGGAATTCCTTGTTTGTTCATGTTTTTAATTAAATAAATACTTAAAGTTTATTGCTACCTTGTCTGGTAGTGTTTCAGCCAAAACTTCAGAGGTTCCTAACATGGATTCCGCATAACTTTTAAAAAAAGGGTTTTGTTTTTCCAAATATGACAAAATTGTCACAAGGTGTGGGGGAAATTCTGGTGCATTTTTAGAAAGGATATATGATAGTGAAGAAAGAAAGAGTACGTAGGGTTATAGACTTTATGGATGCATTCACCACTGCCCCGTAGCTCTATCCCCTCCGGGAGTATGGTTCAGTATACAGACACAGTGCAATGATATGAATAATGGGTAACACGTGGATGCATACAACATCTATCTCTCCCCTTCGGGATTGGAATAAATAGTAACCATTAGTATACAGTATACATTAACCAGTGCAATTTACTACAGTGCGCAGCTAGCCTGACGCACGTTTCGCTATCGCTTCATCGAAGGCCAAAAAACGTGGACACAACTCTTTGGAATATTACATTTGATTTAATAAAGAAATAATACAGTGATACTCAGTGCGCAGCACATTCTATTTTTAATCACAATTTCTAACTTTTTTCACAATTTCTGTTTCTAATAATTCGCTAAAGTTTTTAATAAGATAAATTAATAAAAGCTATATTTTAAGGATACTGACTAACAGAGCACCACACTAGGGCAATTTCATTCTTCCCCTTTTTTCTTTAGATATGCTTTGTATAATGTTGCCCCAAATACCAAAAGTGATAATACATGAGACAGAATCAATGGGGGTTCTTTGAGTGATATAAACTCACCTGTGCGATTGGTACCTGTACAAGGGTTATAGATGGACCATACAGAGGGAAGGTGATTGGAAAAGATAGTTTAGAATCCATATGAAGGTCACAAGAAAGTTTGAAGAACAAAAGAAAGTCTGTTTTGAGAAAGACAAAAGAAAGAGACTTTTGTAGTAATCAAGATATGAAAATAAAGAAGACATGAATTAGAGTTTTTTATGAGGGGGTTTTAAGTAACGTGATTTTATGTATAGAATTTAGGATGACCCCTGGCCACCGAGGTTATGATTTACAGTTGATTGAATTATCAACCGTAAAGGAAGCAAACCTCACACAGAAACCATACTAAAGGTGCACTGCATGGCTACCTAAAAGACAATGATCCAGTCTCATTTCACAACAGACTGCTATGGAAAAACAGAAAATATCCTGACCAGGAATTATTGTATCACTGAAAATGTTAAATCTATGAGAGATAAAATGTAAGTGTACATGTCTTGTTCACAGCAGGAAATCTCCTTGTGGAAGGCAAAGGTATGTATACCAGATAATGATTTCATCTGGAGAGACTGGAGGAAGGAACCACTGTACCAAGATCACCAATACCTGGCCTTACGGAGACAGCCCATAGCCTTACTCCCATTTGCAAGGGAGGTATAGTGACTGGGAACTATCCAGTTTTCTTCTCTATGAAGGTAAAAGAATGCGGTCATGCGTTACCTGTACAAAGAAAGACTATCCCGCTCTACAAGAACCTTTCCCAGGCAATATAGATTCAACCCTATAGAAACTATAGTACTGTATGTTTAAGTATATTTAAGTATATTTTAGGCTGTTGTGAATGATATGCTTAGTAGTATGTACCGCCAGTTTTACATGAAAAGATTGTACCGGAATTTGTGCCCAGATATGATATGCCACACATAATAGAATCTGACCAGGGCACACATTCTATAGAACAAGTTTTTCAACAGACCTCAGAGAAATCCCATTATAATTTAATAAGTTGTCAAAAGTCAGAAGGAACACAGGATGGAGTTGGGAGAATGGCTCATAGAGCGTAGTCTTGCATAAGCACCGGTTGATGCCTAATGCTCCACTGAACCTGATCTCCTATTACATTTTGATTGGCAAATGCACAAATTTAGTAGTAGGTCCAAAAGAAGATCATTCTGTATTGAATAACAGCACCAAAAGGTACTGTATATTCTTGCATTGAATAAATAGTTCCGGATGATACACCATAACAGTGGTTCTCAAACTTTGAGCAGGGTGCCACGGAACTCTTGCAGGGGTGCCCTGGGTTGGTGGTCCAGGACCAATTAAAATTATTTATGGTCAATATAATAGGCAAAATCAGTGCTGGTGGCTGCCAATCATAAAATATATGGACAAACAGATGCAAAGCTTGTTCCTCGCCACACAACTGAGCCTAAGGATGACTTATAAACACAATTTACTTAATTTAATATTTCTTTCTAACTTTATCAATAAGAAACTTTTGACTTAGGGGTGCCGTGAAAAAAATTCTGATAATCTAGGGTGCCGTGATTCAAAAAAGTTTGCGAACCACTGCACCAGAGCATGGTCTCCTCATAGGGAAGTAGTAGTGCTAGGACCAGCTGGCATGATATGAACCCTGGTGAGTTTATAAGTGGTCCATTATTCTCTATGTGCAGGTTCCATTATAGATCATTTGGAAAGACCGCATCAAGGGCTATGGACTACCTCCATTTGCAGACAGGTCATTGAGAGAAGCCCACCTGGAGAAGTGAGAAGAACCAACTAGGGGTCTGATCTCAATCCTAGCTTTGGAGAAACTGTTCAAAGGACAGTACTGTTATATGGCTTGGTTTGATAAGATGGTATGCATGAAGGGGGAAAGATGAGACTGTCCTGCAGGATCTGAACCAGATAAAACAGAATTAAATATGATAAAGATCACAAGTCCCTATAACGTTTAAAATATTTTGGGGGAAAAACGTCCATAGCAGATTGTATGGCAGGTATTCTAAGGTATTATATACTTGGTTGAATGATGGGAACTGTGGAGCAGAATCAGGTTCCTGGTAAAGTGGCAAGCAAGGTAACATGTCCTATGTGACTGATAATGATGATGATTACCGTATGTTTCGTCCTACACCATGGTTTACAATGGTTTAAGAAAGAAAATAACATATGGGATCATCATGATAGGTGTCATATATTACCCGGCATAGCCCACGGCATATACAAATTTAACAAGTAATTCAAGGAATAACATGTATTAAATGATGTTTTAATGAGATGCTGATGAATATGTAATTATATGTACTTAAGCAGAAGAATAAATATATTGGCTACCATGTGGGAAAAGCTTCTCAAACTTATTTATTTGTATCCCAATTTCTAGACCTGAAATGATGTAAGAAAATCGATTGTGATTGTTAAATCAGGTTGTCCAACATGTTGAATTTAACAGAACAGTTGGGCCTGTAGATTTCCAGTGTATGGTAACAATCAGCAGACTTGCAGACCTTTTCAAGTAAACTGATTGCAGATCTGCATTTGCTGAAAATGATCTGTAAATCACTGAGACATATCTGTAATGTATGGACGCAGATTGGTGGACTGGGGAATCTTTAAATGTTGGAAAAAATCTCAGTATCTGAAAATAATTTTTGGCCGATTGCTGATGTATGGGGGCCTTAACAGTAACAGGTGTGGACTAGGGAGGCCAATCCCAGGCCATTTTTTCAATCCCGAGTATCCGGATTGAAAAATGGTAAATCCCGGGATTCCCGGGATACCTGAGATTGGCTATTCCCTATGTGTCTGCCCCCTCGCCCCACACACACAATACTCACCATACAACGGGGACAGGTGGGAAACATCCATCGCCCTCGGCGGGTGACCTGTCACTGCACGTCGTGCAGCATTTTGGAGCCAGGAGGAGGGAGCCGAGCAGCGTCTGAGCATCCTGCGGACGCTCAATGCTGATCCCTCAATCCTCAGGATTGGAGCTTCCAATCCTGGGACTGATTCCCGTTTTTGGGCCTAAGTCCCAAGATCCCGATCTCAGAATTGGCCTTCTAGTGTGGACGGGTGGTCTTCACTTTGCCAGTGGCCGGGCTCCTGAAAACCAGCATACCGGCGCCGGAATCCCGACCGCCGGCATACCGACAGCTTTTCTCCCTCTTGGGGGTCCACGACCCCCCTGGAGGGAGAATAGTGTGGTGCACGTGGCATGCTACAGTGAGCGAAGCGAGCCTGCAAGGGGCTCATTTGCGCTCGCCCAGCTGTCGGTATGCCGGCGGTCGGGATTCCGGCGCCGGTATGCTGCCCGCTGGGAGCCGGTCCGCCAGCATAACATACTACACCCGTGTGGACTATGGATCTCTGGAGAACTGAACAATATTTCACACTGCTGCCTATGCTGCTTACACTTTTTAAAGCAGCATACAGTAGACTGTAATCAGAACCTCCGGCTGCCTTCCTTACACTATTACTGTCCTTGCGGATTATAATTTAATACACAATTATATGGTGTCTCTGTCACTATCCAAGGGATATTTCTGCCTCCTCACTAAAGGAGCCCATACATAAAGCAATGTGTTCTCCAACCACACATCGCGAGCGACGGAACCCAGTGAACAACGAGTGACACCGCGGGGGAAGGGGTAGCGGGTCAATGCTGCATTTGGCCGCATGGCATCTTTCGCCACCTCCTCAGATTTTTCTGCATGTTCAAGAGATCTGAGGAGATGAAGGACCCGTGGGTGTGTGCAGCGCATAGTGTAATGTACATGCCCACACACTGACCATTTTTAAATGATGTGTTGTTCCGATCGATCAGAAACACACACATTGTTTAAAAAAATCTTACTTTGCGTGGGCACCTTAACTGTGCAGTATGTAACACCGGGCAGCTAATGTTTTGTGGCTACTGACCTGCTACACTGTATGGCTGCTGGGGTGATTCCGTTCAGCATGTTTACATTGCAGCACTGCCCCCTTGGGTAGTTGCAGCCTTTACTCTCCTTCTCAGTGTCTGGTCTCCACCTCCTCTCCGCCCACAGGCTGTCCATCTCCCTGCGGGATACTGAATCCTCCAAATGGCTGCTAGAAACGGCACCGCAATCACCTCCTCACCACAGTGGCCAGACGCCGTGAGCTGTCATATAGTGCTGTCTCTGGAGAATGCTCGCTTCCACTGCAGCTCAGGTCCACTTCCACCCACAGTTTTTCATCCCCACTGACTCCTGGTAAACTGCACACCACACCAATTCCCCGTGGTCTCTCCTCTCCCCCCAACATGGCCGCTCCCAACGTACCCTTCAGTTTAAGCGCATGCCGGCTCGGGGTCCCAACTAGGGTGGCCAATCCCGGGTCATTTTCTCAATGCCGGGAATTGGGATTGAAAAATGCTCAATCCCTGATTCCCGGATTCCCGGGATACCCGTTATTGGCTGCTTTTCAATGTGTCCCACCCCCCCTGTCATTACCAGACAGTATAACTCACCCTAATCTGGATGGGAGGGAGGGTGGGCCACTTGCTGTGAGGTCCGGCAGGCAGTGCAGGGCGTCGGTGAGGTCCGGAGGATGCGCATTGCACCCAGCCGGAGAGAGGTGGAGCTGAGCAGGGGCAGCCGGGCAGCACCTGAGCCTCCTGAGGACACTCAACGCTTCCCCGGTATAGAAAATACTAAAGTGGTGGCCAATCCCGAAATCCCCAGGATTGGAAGCGCCAACACCGGGATTGAATTCCAGCCAATTTTAGGCCAGACAAGTACAGCAAGTGTCGTGGACACCCACGAGTGGAAATAGTCCCTGTTGGTCGGCATGCTGACCATCGGGATAGTGAGGGGACGGGATGTTGGTGGAGGTCATGTGACCGTCGGTCTCCCGACCGCCGGTCACATGAATACCACCCTAGGTAAGTAGTACTCTCTCCCCCGACATTTCCTCATACCGCTCTGTTGTTGGGGAATACAATTAGATATTAATTTAAATACTGCATTACTGTAACTTATTCACCGCAAAGGATTTTTTTTTTATATCCATTTGTTAAAATAGTTCATTTATATTTTAAATATTGGACAGTTTAAAAAGGTATAATAGCAAAATACATTATCATTGTTAAAAAAACATATTGCACGTGACGTATACAAGCTCATAAACATTATCTATTCGCTGACGCCTACTGTACTCATGTCTTTCTCCCCTCACCTCTGCAACTTCCTCTCTCTGGCATTATCTTATGAAACTGAAACTGGCAATAAAACGATCCGTAGTTTTCTCTTAGAGTCGCGGCTCTGTGTTTTCCTACTGTGGGTGTTTACTTTGCAAGTGAGAGACACAATGATTCCATTTCCTTAAACTGTTTGGTGTGCTGTAAGGTGACTCTTTCTCAATATAAAGGGTTTGCTGGAGATGCCTTATGTTTTGTGCACATATAAGCTGGGAATTAACGGCCTAATTCAGGGGGTCATTGAGTTGTTCGCCAGCTGCTTTCGTTCACAGCGCGGCGATTAGTTGAAAAAGCGTCACTTCTGCGCATGCGTATGGTGCGCACTGCGCACGTGCATTGTACTTTCACACAAAACTATGCAGTTTCACACAAGATCTAGCGACGCTTTTTAATCGCACTGCTGATCGGTGAGTGATTGACAGGAAGTGGGTGTTTCTGGGCGGAAACTGAGCGTTTTCAGGGAGTGTGTGTAAAAACGCAGGCATGGCCGATAAAAACGCAGGAGTGGCTGGGGAAACGGGGGCTGGCTGAATGCAGGGCGTGTTTGTGACGTCAAAACAGGAACTGAACAGTCTGAAGTCATCGCTAGCTAAGAGTAAGTTTCGAGCTACTCAGAAACTGCACAATCTTTTTTTGTAGCCGCTCTGCGATCCTTTCGTTCGCACTTCTGCTAAGCTAAGATACACTCCCAGAGGGCGACAGCTTAGCGTTTGCACGGCTGCTAAAAGCAGCTAGCGAGCGATCAACTCGGAATGAGGGCCTTAGACCTGATCGTTCCTCTGCGAATTTGCAGAGGTTTACGATCGGATAGTCGCCACCGAGACAGAGTGAAAAGCTTCTCAAACGCCGGTCAGCTGCGAATCCGTTCGCAACTCACTCACCATCTAATTATTTTTTCCAGTCTGTGCGTAGCCCAGGACTTACTCCTACAGTGCGATACAAACAGGCTGATCGGGGCCGGAGCTGACGCCACACACCCTCCCATGCTTGGGAACGCCTGTGTTTTTCCTGACACTCCCAGAAAATGGCCGGTTACCACCCACAAACGCCCACTTACTGTCAATCAACCTGCGTACACCTAGTAATCAAACAAGATTTTTTTTGCAGTTTGGCCACGCACGTGCGCATTACTATCCGTCTGCATGCGCAGTTGTTTGATAATCGGGCACCTTGCGATTTTGCACAACAGTGATCGGGTCTGAATTAGGCCCTAAGTCAGCAGGTAAAGGTTCTGTGCTTCTCATCTGATTTCACAAACCAGTGCCGGGAGATGGTAAAAGACAATGCCAAAGGAACAGAAAAAAATGAAAATGCAGACGCACACTCTAAGCACTAAGGGCCGAATTCAGCAAGGATTGCAAATTCTGCTAATTTGCAGAAATTGCAATTCTTATGATCGCATGCTGGGGGCTGCCTCCACCCACCCCCCCACCCCTCACCCCCCCACCCCCCACCCCCCACCCCCCTTCAGCAAGCAGAAATGGCAAGCGCATCACAATTTCTGCTTGTTAGCAGAAATTGAGGATGCCTCCTGCCGGCGCATCTTAGCTGCACCCGCAGGAGACCCGCCGAAATGTTCTCGAACGCGGTGGCTGCGTGTGACATCATGCATGTGCTGCGATCATGCCCCCCGCGCGCGCGACCACCTCGCATTTTCTGCGGGGCGCCTGCAGAAAGTGCGGGCGCTTGCGCAGGATGGGCGCTACGCATGCGCCCGTGGGCCGAACTCAAAAATTCTGCTTATATGGGAGGGTATAGAGGGAGCAATCACACTGATCGTGCCCCCTCTGGACTTGCCCCTGGCTAAAAGCCAAGATAATGCCCCTCCAAATCTGTACTGAAAATCCTTTTTTACAGCCATTGGTATAAGGGGGTAAAATCGCACCTCCCTCTGTTAGGCCACACCTCTGAAAAAGTTCCTGCTCTCTACACCACTTCCCTGGAGCTGACGTCAGTGGTCATTCCGAGTTGTTCGCTCGCTAGCTGCTTTTAGCAGCATTGCACACGCTAGGCCGCCGCCCTCTGGGAGTGTGTCTTAGCATAGCAGAATAGCGAACGAAAGATTAGCAGAACTGCTAATAAATAATTCTTTGCAGTTTCTGAGTAGCTCCAGACCTGCTCGCAGATTGCGATCAGCTCAGTCCGTTTAGTTCTTGGTTTGACGTCACAAACACGCCATGCGTTCAGCCATCCACTCCCCCCGTTTCTCCAGGCACGCCTGCGTTTTTTAGCACACTCCCTGAAAACGGCCAGTTTCCGCTCAGAAACACCCACTTCCTGTCAATCACACTACGATCACTCGAGCAAAGAAAAAACGTCGCTCGAGCTTGTGCAAATCTCCAAAGTTTTGTGTTGAATTACTGAACACATGTGCGCTGCATACCACGCGCATGTGCATTTTCCACCTAATCGCTCCGTTGCGAAAAACGGCAATGAGCGAACAACTCGGAATGACCACCGTCATGTGCTTAGGAAGCGGAGTCAGCACAGAGTGATTAAGAGCCTGCTACAGCATAAGTGCCGTACAGTACTGTATATGTATAGTTGCAGAATTTGAGGTCAGTCCCCAAACCGTTGGATTTGTATGAAAACCATCAGATTTGTGTCCATAGGGTGGTATTCAGGGTCCACACCGCACCGCCCCCCTCATTATCCCAATGGTTGGCATGCCGACCAATAGGGACTATATCCACTTGTGCGTGTCCACGACACCCATAGAGTGGGAATAGAACCCGTGGCGACCGCAGGTCACCACCGAGCCCTGAGCGTGTTGAGCACAGCAAGCCCACAAGGGGCTTGCTTCACTCGACCCTCCCCGCCGGGATCCCGGCGTCGGTATGCTGACCGCCGATCAGCCATATTACACTCCTTACCTGGGCATGTTGGAAGGGAACAACAGGGCCTAGGTCCATGCCCCCTTCTTCTCTCCTGACAGCCAGCCATACAGTAGCTGCCTCTTTTCCCAGCCCATGGATATCCAGGGAGCAGTGTGCTGTTTCTAGCGGCGGGTGAGAGCCATGCGACCGCACATGGCGCCAGCTGCAGCACCTACTGGCTCTTCTATCCTGCTCCTCCTCCTCCATTCCATAGTACTCCGCTCGGGAGGTGGAGTTTCATGGAATGATGCGGTTGAGGAGTACTATGGACGGAAGCGAATACACACCCCTGGCAACAAGCATTACCCTTGGCAATGACCATGACACCCAGAGCATGAAACCCGTGGCAACGAGCATGACACCCAGAGCATGAAACCCCTGGCAACGAGCATGACACCCAGAGCATGAAACCCCTGGCAACGAGCATGACACCCAGAGCATGAAACCCCTGGCAACGAGCAGGTAATTTAAAAGTAATTAGAAGCTTTACTGAAGGGCATAATGTATCACGGGCATTGCGGTGTGTGATTTAATATGGGGCAAGTAGCATAATATGATGCAAGGGGCATTACTGTGTGGGGCTTAATATTGGTGGAATGTCTTTTTTTATGTCTGTTGTTGCAGGGTCAAAAACTGGGGTGTATGGTAGTCTTTTCCTGCGAGGTAACACCCATTTTCGCAAGGCCACGCCCCCCTCATTGGTTTTTTTTTATGTCTATGTGGGGGGTGAATTTTTGATTGTCTATGGGGGAGGCACTTTTTTTACTGCTCACACTGGGAGCCAAATTGCCTAGAAACAGCCCTGCCAGGGAGGCTGCTCTGCCTGCATAGTGGGGAAGCTATCAAACATACAGAGCACTCCCCCCTGGATCTTCCCCTGGCTGAGGGGTTCACAGTGCCTCATTGTGCAGGCGCATAAACCATAATCCATCGGAGGAACGATGGAACTGTGGAACAAAGTTGGTCATTTGGTCCTTGTTCTTGAGGCAACATAGGTGTTGCAGGCACACTTTCAGGGCTGTAGAGAGCAGCCATGGGACCTGGCACTGTAGGGGCCATGACCTAATCAGGGAGTGTGGTCACATTACCTACAAAAAATAAATATATCTCCACAGGGGGACGTTGTTTACTGGGCGGCGCCATCTTACTGAAGATGGCACTGGGAAGAGGGCCTGTGAAGGAAGAATGACCCGCCGCACGGATCAAGGTAAGTATACTCACGACACCACACACCCTGAACTCATTATAGATGCGTAACCACCTCTCCAAATGTTTTTCTCATCTCTAACGGCAAACCCATATTTGGCTAAACTGTCTCTACAGTTAATCATGTTAGAATTTTTTTTTTATTTTTTTTTAGTTAATGATATTTCTGTGGGATAAAGACTTGCTCACCGTGAAGTAAAACAGTTCAGCAGAAATTATTCGGAAAAGAGAAGTCCGTCACAGATCTAAACAAAAAAACACAGTAAGCTAAATTGTTTCTTTCAATCAGTGCGACAAATTTTTGAAAACCGTCACGAAAAAGTCTGCCTGAACATGCTCTGGAGGATTCTGGTTATATTAGCAGAACGTCGGACCGTGGAGCATTCTAGCCTTTATGGGGTTAAACGAGGCCCTAGCGCCTGACCATTTGGCAGTCAGGCTCAACCCTGAGACTCCACAGTTCCATACGCTTCCAATGGTGAAACTGTGGAAGCTGAATGGTATACCGAGGACGGGTACAAAGTTTTATTACCTACAATTCCCAACATGAGATCAACTATTCTTTACTTAAATGCAAAACTCTTTGAGCTTAAGTAAGGAATATTTGATCTCATGTTGGAAATTGCAGATGACACAACTCCTCAAATATTGGTGTATGCGTAAACAAGTACTATCAGCTGACTTTCCTTTTGGATCTGTTATAATATGTAATATTATATAAGCCAAATAGGCTGACACAAAGGGTAATGAGTAAGACTGACTATTATAAATAATCTGATAATGTCAAATTAATTAACTTGATGGATTGATATACAGTAAATTATGGAATGCTATATATTTTTTAAAAGTTCAGAGAATAGGGAAAGGTACACTCTTAGTTGGGACAGTAATCCACCCAATAACTAAGATAAAATGTAGCTTTTAATATTATAGGATAAAAACATGAGAAGGACTTCGCACGTCCAGACAAAAAAAGTACATATATAGAATACAATTAATAAAGGTGTATATTGTATGTGTCAATGTGGGAAAACAAGTAAAACTACATATGTAAAGCACATGTACAATAAATGAACATTTAAAAAATATATTTGTAACTTTAAAAAAGAAATTACAATTTTTGTTTACTCCTACAAAGAGTCTACATACACGGTATGTGGTACCCTCCTTATTCCCTGATAAATATGTCACCGGCAATAAAATTGTCAGGACCTGATGTGCTGGTGATGAGGGGAGCCTGACAGCATATGAGATGGACCTGCAAAAAGGAAAAATAAATATACTTGTAATGAACAATACTTTCCCTACCACGGGCGGCTTCAAAGGCGGGGCTGCAGTTCAGTTCAAAATTCAATTAGTGGAGGCACACCAACTGCCAGTGAGTCAGTTTGAAATGGCAGTTGGTGGCAGTCGGTGTGGCTCCCTATTTGAAATTTGAACTGACCAAAAGCCTCACCACTTGAGCTGCAACTGTTCACCACTAATTTGGGCCACCTACAATGCACGTGTAAATAAAAGCATGATAGCTGACAGGTGCATTCTGTATAGAGATGAGCAGGTTAAGATCTCCGAGATCTCCGAGATAAAGGAACACTGGTCCTGTCTTGTATGCTGTAAAAATACAGGGGTGCTGTGAAAATAAAGGGGCACTGTTCTGTGTGGTGTAATAATAAAGGGGTGCTATCCTGTTGTCGAAGTCGAAAATATTAGACCCACACGCATCACGTGCAAACACCACACAGAGTGGCCTCCGTGCACGTGCTTGTCCTGCCGTACGTGCGCATGCTCGCACTTTACGTATATTGGCTCATGAAGTCCTGCGTATTAGCGTGTGGTATGAGTAATACGGTAGCATACACATTCGCATGGAAAAGCCATAAAGTCATATCTGATATTTAATCCACATAGTGCATAATTTACACATAGCCACGCACCACACCAGCAAGTTACATTTGCTTCAGAGGTTTAACAACAGAGGGATTCAACTTTACAGGATATGAGGGGACAGAATTAGGTTAGGAGGTGGTGTTTGGTATCCAGCTGTACAGTATTTCAAGGGCAATATTCCGATGGCAGTTTGCAGAATGTAGCACACTCCTGCGCATAGATATGCGCAGGGACAGAATATTAATATCACACTGTATTTACTGTACTCTTGATATTCGGCCAGGCATCGCCCACCTATTCAAACCCACCTATGACCCCTCATGTACTGTAAATGACCAGTCCTTTGACCTATAGGTGAAGAGATTACAGTTTCCTTTGTTTCACACTTTGGACTATTGTAAAAGCCAAGCCTCGTTGACCGGTCAGACACATTCTCTAAAGGTCATCTAGCCAGATTGACTGAGGACCGGAACCGGGTGGTGCAGGCGAACAAAATGTATGTATACATTAGAGATGATGTGGCCATTCACTGGTACCTGGTGACAGAACGTATACTGGATTCCCCCACAATGTAACGTTATATCTGTCATCTATATACATGATGTGGTCATTCACTTGTACCTGGTGACAGAACGTATACTGGATTCCACGACAATGTAACTTTATATCTGTCACCTATATACATGATGTGGTCATTCACTGGTACCTGGTGACAGAACGTATACTGGATTCCCCCACAATGTAACTTTATATCTGTCACCTATATACATGATGTGGTCATTCACTGGTACCTGGTGACAGAACGTATACTGGATACCTCCACAATGTAACTTTATATCTGTCATCTATAGAGATGAGCGCCTGAAATTTTTCGGGTTTTGTGTTTTGGTTTTGGGTTCGGTTCCGCGGCCGTGTTTTGGGTTCGAACGCGTTTTGGCAAAACCTCACCGAATTTTTTTTGTCGGATTCGGGTGTGTTTTGGATTCGGGTGTTTTTTTCAAAAAACACTAAAAAACAGCTTAAATCATAGAATTTGGGGGTCATTTTGATCCCAAAGTATTATTAACCTCAAAAACCATAATTTACACTCATTTTCAGTCTATTCTGAATACCTCACACCTCACAATATTATTTTTAGTCCTAAAATTTGCACCGAGGTCGCTGTGTGAGTAAGATAAGCGACCCTAGTGGCCGACACAAACACCGGGCCCATCTAGGAGTGGCACTGCAGTGTCACGCAGGATGTCCCTTCCAAAAAACCCTCCCCAAACAGCACATGACGCAAAGAAAAAAAGAGGCGCAATGAGGTAGCTGTGTGAGTAAGATTAGCGACCCTAGTGGCCGACACAAACACCGGGCCCATCTAGGAGTGGCACTGCAGTGTCACGCAGGATGGCCCTTCCAAAAAACCCTCCCCAAACAGCACATGACGCAAAGAAAAAAAGAGGCGCAATGAGGTAGCTGTGTGAGTAAGATTAGCGACCCTAGTGGCCGACACAAACACCGGGCCCATCTAGGAGTGGCACTGCAGTGTCACGCAGGATGTCCCTTCCAAAAAACCCTCCCCAAACAGCACATGACGCAAAGAAAAAAAGAGGCGCAATGAGGTAGCTGTGTGAGTAAGATTAGCGACCCTAGTGGCCGACACAAACACCGGGCCCATCTAGGAGTGGCACTGCAGTGTCACGCAGGATGTCCCTTCCAAAAAACCCTCCCCAAACAGCACATGACGCAAAGAAAAAAAGAGGCGCAATGAGGTAGCTGACTGTGTGAGTAAGATTAGCGACCCTAGTGGCCGACACAAACACCGGGCCCATCTAGGAGTGGCACTGCAGTGTCACGCAGGATGTCCCTTCCAAAAAACCCTCCCCAAACAGCACATGACGCAAAGAAAAAAAGAGGCGCAATGAGGTAGCTGTGTGAGTAAGATTAGCGACCCTAGTGGCCGACACAAACACCGGGCCCATCTAGGAGTGGCACTGCAGTGTCACGCAGGATGTCCCTTCCAAAAAACCCTCCCCAAACAGCACATGACGCAAAGAAAAAAAGAGGCGCAATGAGGTAGCTGACTGTGTGAGTAAGATTAGCGACCCTAGTGGCCGACACAAACACCGGGCCCATTTAGGAGTGGCACTGCAGTGTCACGCAGGATGTCCCTTCCAAAAAACCCTCCCCAATCAGCACATGATGCAAAGAAAAAGGTTAGGTGGTATACAATTATGGACGGACTGCCTGCCGAGTGCAGACACAGAGGTAGCCACAGCCGTGAACTACCGTACTGTACTGTGTCTGCTGCTAATATAGACTGGTTGATAAAGAGATGTCGTAGTAGTATGTATGTATAAAGAAGAAAAAAAAACCACGGTTAGGTGGTATACAATTATGGACGGACTGCCTGCCGAGTGCAGACACAGAGGTAGCCACAGCCGTGAACTACCGTACTGTGTCTGCTGCGACTGGATGATAAATGATATAAAAAATATATATATATCACTACTGCAGCCGGACAGGTATATATTATATATTATATAATGACGGACCTGCTGGACACTGTCTGTCAGCAGAATGAGTTTTATTTTTATAGAATTAAAAAAACAACAACACACAAGTGAAGTCACACGACGAGTGTTTAACTTTTTCAGGCAATCACAATATAAGTATACTACTAACTATACTGGTGGTCAGTGTGGTCAGGTCACTGGTCAGTCACACTGGCAGTGGCACTCCTGCAGCAAAAGTGTGCACTGTTTAATTTTAATATAATATTATGTACTCCTGGCTCCTGCTATAACCTATAACTGGCACTGCAGTGCTCCCCAGTCTCCCCCACAATTATAAGCTGTGTGAGCTGAGCAGTCAGACAGATATATAATATATATAGATGATGCAGCACACTGGGCTGAGCCTGAGCAGTGCACACAGATATGGTATGTGACTGAGTCACTGTGTGTATCGCTTTTTTCAGGCAGAGAACGGATATATTAAATAAACTGCACTGTCTGGTGGTCACTCACTATATAATATTATGTACTCCTGGCTCCTGCTATAACCTATAACTGGCACTGCAGTGCTCCCCAGTCTCCCCCACAATTATAAGCTGTGTGAGCTGAGCAGTCAGACAGATATATAATATATATAGATGATGCAGCACACTGGGCTGAGCCTGAGCAGTGCACACAGATATGGTATGTGACTGAGTCACTGTGTGTATCGCTTTTTTCAGGCAGAGAACGGATATATTAAATAAACTGCACTGTCTGGTGGTCACTCACTAGTAAACTCTCTGCACTCTCTACACTTCTACAGTACTCCTCCTAGTCCTAAGCTCCAGTAAATCTCTCTCTCTTATAATCTAAATGGAGAGGACGCCAGCCACGTCCTCTCACTATCAATCTCAATGCACGTGTGAAAATGGCGGCGACGCGCGGCTCCTTATATAGAATCCGAGTCTCGCGAGAATCCGACAGCGTCATGATGACGTTCGGGCGCGCTCGGGTTAACCGAGCAAGGCGGGAGGATCCGAGTCTGCTCGGACCCGTGAAAAAAACCATGAAGTTCGGGCGGGTTCGGATTCAGAGAAACCGAACCCGCTCATCTCTAGTCATCTATATACATGATGTGGTCATTCACTGGTACCTGGTGACAGAACGTATACTGGATTCCCCCACAATGTAACTTTATATCTGTCACCTATATACATGATGTGGTCATTCACTGGTACCTGGTGACAGAACGTATACTGGATTCCCCCACAATGTAACTTTATATCTGTCACCTATATACATGATGTGGTCATTCACTGGTACCTGGTGACAGAACGTATACTGGATTCCTCCACAATGTAACTTTATATCTGTCACATATATACATGATGTGGTCATTCACTGGTACCTGGTGACAGAACGTATACTGGATTCCCCCACAATGTAACTTTATATCTGTCACCTATATACTTAAATCAAACAACTTACAGGATCCAAAACAGCATGGATTTACTGGTGGGAGATCATGCCAAACAAATCTTATTGACTTTTTTGACTCTGTGATGAAAATAATAGATCAAGGGGGAGCTGTATATGTAGCATATCTATACTTTAGTAAGGCATTTGACACTGTCCCACATCGCAGACTGCTAAATAAACTTGAAAGCCTGGGGGTGGATTATAAATCAGTTAAATGGATAAGAACCTGGTTGCAGGATAGGAAACAGACAGTCGTAGTTAATGGAGTGCAATCTATGGAGGGAAATGTTACCAGTGGAGTACCCCAGGGATCTGTACTTGGTCCAGTTCTCTTTAATATCTTTGTTGGTGACATTGCAGATGGTATTGAAGGGAAGATATGCCTTTTTGCAGATGATACAAAGATATGCAACAGGGTAGACACACCGGGAGGGGTCAAACAAATGATTAATGACCTAGGTAGGCTTGAGAAATGGTCAAGAACGTGGCAACTACAGTTTAATGCTAAAAAATGCAAAATCATGCACTTGGGTCTCAAAAACCCAAAGGCTAAGTATAGTATCAAGGGTACTATAATGGAAACTACTGAGGAGGAAAGAGATTTAGGAGTCACTATTTCAAGTGACTTGAAGGTAGGAAAGCAATGCAACAAAGCAATGAGAAAGGCTAGTCAGATGCTTGGTTGCATAGGGAGAGGAATCAGTTGCAGGAAAAAAGAAGTGATAATGCCACTGTATAGGTCATTGGTACGGCCCCATCTGGAATACTGTGTCCAGTTCTGGAGACCCTATCTCCAGAAGGATATAAATACATTAGAGAGTGTACAAAGAAGGGCAACTAAAATGGTGCATGGCCTACATCACAAAACTTACCCGGAAAGACTAAAAGATCTTAACATGTATAGTTTGGAGGAGAGAAGGGAAAGGGGGGACATGATAGAAACTTTCAAATATATCAAGGGTCTTAACAAAGTTCAGGAGGGAAACATTCTGTTAGGCGCCGAGGGTCCGCCCGTCAGTGCGGCCCGGCGCCTAGCAACTAGGGACGCCGCATGCGGACAGCCGCCGGCTCCCTAGCAACGCTAGACGCCGGGCGCACGGAGCCGCTCAGACCCTAGCAACGGGGACGCCACTGTCGGACCGCGTTCCCCGTTGCTGGGTCTAGATTAATCACCTCATTGGTATCCTGGCCGTGCAGCATGCAGCTGCACGGCATGATTGTTAATTACCCTGTCTGGCTCCTGATTGGAGAGCTCCCAGTTAAAAGCACTCTCTGGACTTCTCACAGACGCCGGTAATAGCTTCCTGTTTGCTGTGTCTGTTGCAGAGAGTTTTCCAGTCCTGTCTATCCGGTCGTTCCTGTCCTCAGTGGTCCAATACTCGGAAGTTGTCATTTTTTCCTGGAGTCCTGACCGAGCACCTTTAACATCCTGTGGTGTTCGTGAGTCGCGGCGTAGCCGTGTGTTGCGGCTTGACCGCTTACTATTTATTATTTGGTTATATTGTGTTTCGGAGCTTTTGCAGAGGATTCCGCTCCCACAAATCCACTCTGGTATCCAGCGGTGCTGGATAGGAGTAACGGATTCGTGGATTTTTGGTTGTCCTTTTCCCTGGCGGTTTGTCCGCACATACTTCTGGTTTAAGTTAGTTAGCTTGTAGCCCCTGGCCTGGTTGCTTAGTCAGAGGGCCCCTTGTTATCACCCTGTCTCGGATTTCCCTTTGTCTCCCATTAAGACCTGAGGGGGCATCGGAGTTGGGCAGACATAATCCGCCCTTCAAACGCGGCTGCCATGGGCTCAAGCAACCATAGTCTCGCAGGGGATTTCTGATAACACGGGCGAGACAACGGAGTTAGGGCGCCAGGGGTTACTAGGCTTTCCTGCTCCCGTAACCAGCATTCCATTCCAGTACTCTGACCTCCGTCATAAGATCACCTCTGGTCAGACGTACTGGTATCATAACATTATTACCGGCCAGACTAAAATTTAAAATTAAACAGGGTTTGATTTTTTCCCTTATTTCAGTTTGGAAGATTTGTCGGCCTCATGAATCCCACTGGTGTAGGGCCAAATCCTGGCCAGCTTCTAGTTAGTCAGATTCAAGAACTTACTCAGATGGTTCAGGATCTATCCCTTCGGGTGAGGTCACAGGAAGATCTGTTACGGACTTCCCCGAGGGTCGTTCCTGAACCAAAAATGCATTTGCCTGACCGTTTTTCTGGGGATAGAAAGCAGTTTTTTAATTTTAAAGAGTCTTGTAAACTTTATTTTCGTTTAAGACCAGTCTCCTCAGGTACGGAATCTCAGCGGGTCGGAATTATTATTTCTTTACTTCAGGGGGATCCTCAGACCTGGGCTTTTGGTTTAAGAACTGACGATCCGGCATTGTTGTCTGTAGACGCCTTTCTGGGGTCTTTAGGGCTATTGTATGATGACCCTGATAGAGAGGCATCCGCCGAGAGTCATTTGCGTGCTCTCAGACAGGGTAAGAATCCCGCAGAGATTTATTGTACGGAGTTTCGCCGTTGGTCGAACGACTGTGGATGGAATGACCCAGCCCTGCGCAGTCAGTTTCGCCTCGGCTTATCTGAGTCTATAAAAGACAGTCTCCTTCAGTATCCCGCTCCTGAGACTCTTGATAAACTCATGGAGCTTTCTATTAAGATTGATCGTCGTCTCAGAGAGCGGAGGGCTGAAAAAGGAGCATCTGTCGGGTCTACTCCTGGTGTTTTTTCCATTCCTGTGGACATAGAGGAGCCCATGCAGATAGGTCTCTCCAAGCTGTCTCCTGAAGAAAGAACCAGAAGGCAAAATTCTGGTCTTTGTTTGTACTGTGGGAGTAAGGGACATTTTGCCCGTAATTGTCCGAACAAGTCGGGAAACGCCTCGACCAAGTGAATTGTGAGGGGGTTCACTTTGGTCTGCAGCTTATCTCCTCAAATAATTCACTGTTAGTCCCAGCTAAAGTTTCCTTTGGCAGCCTCTGTTCCTCGGTGTCGGCTTTTGTTGACAGTGGAGCTGCAGGGAACTTTATGGACTTAACGTGGGCCAAGGCCTTAGGTATTCCTCAGTTAGCCTTGGGTAGGTGTATCACCATGCATGGTTTAGATGGGAGTCCCTTGTCCAATGGGGTTATTTCTCTCTGTACACCTCCTGTACTATTTTCGGTAGGAGCTCTTCATTCCGAAAAAATAGAATTTTTCCTTACCCATTGCCCAGCAGTTCCAGTGGTTCTGGGTCACCCTTGGCTGGCCTTTCATAATCCCATCATTGATTGGCAGTCGGGGGAGATCTCACAGTGGGGTACCATCTGTAATAAGGAATGTATTACGCTTCCCATCAGAATAGCTGCTGTCATTCCCGCACCCATTCCTGTGGAATACCAGGATTTTGTTGATGTATTTTCCAAGGGCAATGCGGACATTCTGCCTCCCCATCGGCCTTATGATTGTGCTATTGAGCTAATTCCTGGTGCCACTTTGCCTAAGGGAAGGTTATATGCATTGTCCGGACCAGAAACTGTGGCCATGAATGAATATGTTAAAGAAAGCCTAGGGAAAGGATTTATCAGGCCGTCTAAATCCCCTTTAAGTGCAGGCTTCTTCTTTGTGGAGAAGAAGGATGGATCACTCAGACCTTGCATTGACTTTAGAGCCTTGAATAAAATCTCAGTAAAAAATACTTACCCTTTGCCGCTGATTTCTGTCCTCTTTGATCAGCTACGTTCGGCTGTGATTTTTTCTAAGATTGACCTGAGAGGAGCATATAACCTCATCCGAATCAAGTCAGGGGATGAGTGGAAAACGGCATTCAGTACTCAGTCGGGTCACTATGAGTATCTGGTTATGCCATTCGGCCTGTCTAACGCTCCGGCAGTTTTCCAGGATCTCATTAACGATGTGCTCCGTGATTTTCTTGGAAGATTCGTAGTAGTCTATTTAGACGATATCTTAATATATTCTGACTCTATTGAACAACACGTTACCCAGGTGCGTCAGGTTCTAAAAAAATTACGTGAAAATCACCTATATGCCAAGCTGGAGAAGTGTGAATTTCATGTCACGGAGGTATCCTTTTTAGGGTACATTATTTCCCCTCGGGGATTCTGTATGGAACCGAAGAAGCTCCAAGCCATCCTTAGTTGGGCGCAACCCACCAACTTAAAAGCAATTCAGCGCTTTTTAGGGTTTGCGAATTATTATAGAAGATTTATTCACTCTTTCTCCGACCTAGTTGCTCCCATTGTGGCACTGACTAAGAAGGGAGCGGATCCAACCAACTGGTCACGTGAAGCTGAGTTATCTTTTCAGGCCTTGAAACAAGCCTTTGTCTCAGCCCCGGTCCTCAGACATCCCAACCCAGAATTGCCTTTCATTGTTGAGGTTGATGCCTCGGAGGTTGGAGTAGGGGCTATCCTATCTCAGAAGGATCCGGATTCTCTAGAATTACATCCTTGTGCCTTTATGTCCAGGAAATTCTCATCTGCTGAATCCAACTACGATGTTGGTAACCGGGAATTACTGGCTATTAAATGGGCTTTCGAGGAGTGGAGGCATTGGCTTGAGGGAGCAACACATACCATTTCAGTTTTGACTGATCACAAAAACCTTCAGTACATTGAATCAGCTAAACGGCTGAATGCCCGGCAAGCTCGTTGGGCTTTATTTTTTACTCGTTTCAAGTTTATTATCACCTTCAGGCCAGGTTCCAAGAATGCCAAGGCGGATGCCCTGTCACGCAGTTTTCTTCCAGTTCATGATAACAGTCCTGTTACTCCCATACTTCCGTCTTCAGTCATTCGGGCAGGCCTCACACAAGATTTATTTACCCAGTTAAAGCAGCTTCAACATCAAGCTCCTGGAAATACTCCTGCTGGTCGTCTTTATGTCCCTGAGTTTTTGAGAGCAACTGTTTTGACGGAGTTTCATGATAGCAAAGTTGCCGGGCATCCGGGGATCGCTAAGACTTTGGAATTAGTCTCCCGCTCAGTATGGTGGCCTGGTCTTTCCAAAGACATTAAGGAGTTTGTTTTTTCGTGTCAGGTCTGTGCACAGCATAAAGTTCCCCGTTCCTTGCCTATCGGTCAACTTATGCCCTTGAATGTTCCTCTCAGGCCATGGTCTCATATTTCCATGGATTTTGTGGTGGACCTCCCTCTGTCAGCCGGATGCCGAGTCATATGGGTGGTAGTTGACCGTTTTAGCAAGATGGCCCATTTCATTGCTCTTCCCCGATTGCCATCTGCCCAGGGATTGGCAGTTTTGTTCCTCCGCCATGTTTTCAGACTCCATGGGTTACCCACTGATATTGTTTCTGATCGGGGTCCACAATTCATTGCACAATTTTGGAAGTCTTTTTGTGCCTCTTTAAAGATGAAATTGTCTTTAACGTCTGGCTACCATCCCCAATCCAACGGGCAGACTGAGCGAGTTAATCAATCATTAAAACAATATTTGCGTTTGTACTCGGCCAAACTCCAAAATGACTGGTCCGAGTTTCTTCCGTTGGCGGAGTTTGCTTACAACAATGCCTGTCATTCCTCCACCAATGTGTCTCCATTTTTTACAGTTTTTGGTTTTCACCCCAGAGCTAATTCCTTTTTTCAACATTCCTCTGTCTCCTCACTGACCTTGACCGCTCATCTCAGACTCATTTGGAGAAAAGTGCACCTTGCTCTCAGAAAAGCGGCATTTCGGGAGAAAAAAATTTCTGACAGGCTCCGGCGGCCGTGCACTTTTAAAGTTGGAGATAGGGTGTGGTTGTCGACTCGCAACATTAGACTTCGACAAACCTCAGCCAGATTGGGCCCTAAATTTATTGGACCATTTCATATTATAAAAAAAATCAATCCAGTTGCTTTCCGGTTACGTTTACCAAGAACTCTCCGGATCGGAAATACTTTCCATTGCTCCCTGTTGAAACCATACGTTTCTTCCAGTAGATTTCCTCGGAAGATCTCTCAGGGGAAATCACCAATAGATGTACAGGGTCAGCAGGAGTTCTTGGTGGAGAAGGTTCTCGATTCCAAGTTGTCCCGGGGTCGGCTTTATTTTTTGGTACATTGGAGAGGTTATGGTCCAGAAGAAAGGTCTTGGGTCCTGGATGAGGATCTCCATGCCCCGAGGCTCAAAAAGGCATTTTTTCGAGAATTTCCTCAGAAACCTGGCCTTAGGGGTTCCTTGACCCCTCCTCAAGGGGGGGGTACTGTTAGGCGCCGAGGGTCCGCCCGTCAGTGCGGCCCGGCGCCTAGCAACTAGGGACGCCGCATGCGGACAGCCGCCGGCTCCCTAGCAACGCTAGACGCCGGGCGCACGGAGCCGCTCAGACCCTAGCAACGGGGACGCCACTGTCGGACCGCGTTCCCCGTTGCTGGGTCTAGATTAATCACCTCATTGGTATCCTGGCCGTGCAGCATGCAGCTGCACGGCATGATTGTTAATTACCCTGTCTGGCTCCTGATTGGAGAGCTCCCAGTTAAAAGCACTCTCTGGACTTCTCACAGACGCCGGTAATAGCTTCCTGTTTGCTGTGTCTGTTGCAGAGAGTTTTCCAGTCCTGTCTATCCGGTCGTTCCTGTCCTCAGTGGTCCAATACTCGGAAGTTGTCATCTTTTCCTGGAGTCCTGACCGAGCACCTTTAACATCCTGTGGTGTTCGTGAGTCGCGGCGTAGCCGTGTGTTGCGGCTTGACCGCTTACTATTTATTATTTGGTTATATTGTGTTTCGGAGCTTTTGCGGAGGATTCTGCTCCCACAAATCCACTCTGGTATCCAGCGGTGCTGGATAGGAGTAACGGATTCGTGGATTTTTGGTTGTCCTTTTCCCTGGCGGTTTGTCCGCACATACTTCTGGTTTAAGTTAGTTAGCTTGTAGCCCCTGGCCTGGTTGCTTAGTCAGAGGGCCCCTTGTTATCACCCTGTCTCGGATTTCCCTTTGTCTCCCATTAAGACCTGAGGGGGCATCGGAGTTGGGCAGACATAATCCGCCCTTCAAACGCGGCTGCCATGGGCTCAAGCAACCATAGTCTCGCAGGGGATTTCTGATAACACGGGCGAGACAACGGAGTTAGGGCGCCAGGGGTTACTAGGCTTTCCTGCTCCCGTAACCAGCATTCCATTCCAGTACTCTGACCTCCGTCATAAGATCACCTCTGGTCAGACGTACTGGTATCATAACACATTCTTCAAAGGAAAAGAAGTATTAGAACTCGAGGGCATACATTGAGACTGGAGGGGGGGAGGTTCAGGGGAAATTTAAGGAAAAATTACTTCACAGAAAGGGTAGTGGATAAGTGGAATAGCCTCCCATCAGAGGTGGTAGAGGCTAAGACTGTAGAGAAATTAAACATGCTTGGGATAGGCATATGAATATCCTTACAAAGAATTAAGGTTAAAAAAGGGTTGAGATTGCCTAAAGGATAAAATAAAAAAGGGGCAGACTAGATGGGCCAAGTGGTTCTTATCTGCCGTCAAATTCTATGTTTCTATGTTTCTATGATGTGGTCATTCACTGGTACCTGGTGACAGAACATATACTGGATTCCCCCACAATGTAACTTTATGTCTGTCACCTATATACATGATGTGGCCATTCACTGGTACCTGGTGACAGAACGTATACTGGATTCCCTCACAATGTAACTTTATATCTGTCACCTATATACATGATGTGGTCATTCACTGGTACCTGGTGACAGAACGTATACTGGATTCCCCCACAATGTAACTTTATATCTGTCACCTATATAAATAATGTGGTCATTCACTGGTACCTGGTGACGGAACGTATACTGGATTCCCCCACAATGTAACTTTATATCTGTCATCTATATAATAATTATAGTAGTACAGTACAGTAGGCCATTGCTGTATCTTGCCGCTCTGTGTCACTGCAAGTATCCATTTCATATCTGTGCGGCATTTTTGTGAGCAGTATATATATAGTATTACAGTGCAGCATTTTGGTGACCCAACAGTATATAGTTGTGTACAGTAGGCCATTGCTGTATCTTGCAGTTCTGTGTCACTGTACAGAGAAAGAAGATGTATCTGCACACTTAGTGATCAATAAACTAATTGGATCTTATCCAACATTTGAACCCCATTGAAGAAATTCTGGATCTGATATTAGATCTAACTGTGTGGGGGTGCAGCCCGATTGCAACTCTAACTAAGTATGAAAAAAAGGGGGGAACAGGGAGAGGAATCAAAAATTACTTGCCTAGTTGGGCGCACAGATGCGATTTGTACTCAATTAACTGTATAAAACTTAGGGGTCACGGGGTCGGGGCCGGGCACGTGATCACCGGGCGGGAGGATGTGATACACTGCTTTCATTGGTGCACCGGGATCATGTGGTCGGAGACGACCACGTGACACAAGGTTTTGATTGTGTTTATATAATTTTTATCTTTATGTAAGACTCGTTTTTACAATCAAAAATGAATTTAATATGTATCCCATAATAGATTGCCTTCTACTGTTATCTGTTCTCTGATTTATGAAATGCTTATCAATCAGTGATAGTGGGATCAACAGATGTTCCCCATTGTTATTTGATTACAAGGGTATAAATAGTATACTAGCTGGACACTGAACATATGCTCCTGAGGAACAAATAAAGAAAAATGCTCTGCGCTCCAGAAATCACTTAAAATTAATTAATTGATCAATTTAATGCAGTCTAGCAAGGAAAATAATTGACTCAATGAAGCCTGACTTTTTGAAAAGAAAATATTTTATCAGACACTTAATAACACAAGGACACATGAGACAGACAATAAATATATGTAACAGTTTAAAAAGTCAGAGGTTTCTACCTCTTGCATATATAAACAGAAACACTGTATCTATATTTGTAAACGTGCTGTTTAAAACAGCGTACAATGTATCTAAGGTGCAAAGTAGATATCTTGAGAGAGAAGCTCTCTACAGGGAGTGTCAATTGATTCTAACACTGGCGTCCCAGTGTGATATCATATGAAATGTCCACAGAAGGCTCCACAATAACTGATATAAAATTATTAGAGGCAAAACAAACAATAATAATTACCCCCGTGCTGGTTCCTGGAATTTACTACAGGGTCCTGTATGCAATTGCACGAGGTGGATATAGAGATTTTGGTTGATGCCTCAGTAATAGTTGAAAAGCAGACTTGCTGAAGTGTTAGAACCTCCGTCGGAGCAGCCGTCAATTGACCATAAGATGGTAACATATTAGGAACTTCCCAGCAAAGAACGTGATCTATTTAGCTGGCGGTAGCAGTATGGAACGGCAAAGCTGCTGATGGCTGGTGCTGTAGTGGTCTCACGGCGGAGATCCGTTCGTGTCCGGCTAGCCGCGGCGGTATCTAGATGTAAAGGTGCCGTAAATAGCTGAAGTACCTTTACCTCACAACAGAGGTATGATTCCTGAAGATCAATTGGCTGCAGTGTGGACAAAGGACGGAGTGCCGAGACCGAGATGGTAGGGAGCCTGTCTGTGGAGTAGCAGATGTCCACTGAACTAAACTCGTAGAAAGGGGCGTCAACGCATTTCGTCTCCTAGCAACGGAGACTTCCTCAAGACGACTAGGAAGCTGGCACCCATTAGACCAGCGAAACGCGTTGGTATTTTCCTGCAGAACCACAAGTACCAGAACCCTCATCCACACCCTGGTGATATCTGGACCTGACAGCCTCCACTGGATCAAATTCCTACACAAGTTCTTCACAGACTCGGACTTGCCCCCATCTGCCATTGGGTCTCCATCTGCACAGGAGACCTAGGGGATACTATCCGGAAATACGGCTGGTAAATTACACTTCCAACCTAATGAACTTGTGGGCAACTGTGGATTTTTTGTCCTAGCCAGGGACTGTGGACATTGTGTTTGGAGGGGTACTTGTGGCATTTTAAATTCTTATTGTGCTTTAGCAATTGTTTTTACTCTTGAGGAGTAGGATATCTCCTTCATGAAAGTTTATTAAAAATAATCATTCATATTTTACTTATTGATTCAGTTGTCTCATATATCTTTGAATTTCAGCCGGCGCCAGTACTTATTTCTTTTTCCAGTTCAGACACTGCCAGCTTGAGTCAGGTCATTCCCCTCATCAGGCTTTTGCAGAAGCAGCTGGAGAAATTGAAGGAGGAGCTAAGATGGAGCAATTCCGCAAAGTATGTTTGACTTGTGGATGGAGCCCTTCATTCGCTTTGCCAAGATTCAAGGGTGGTCAATCTCTTGAAATCAGAGCACTACATTTTGGCAACCGTACTCGATCCTAGGTTTAAAGCCTATGTTGTATTTCTCTTTCCAGCAGACACAAGTGTGCAGAGGTACAAAGACCTGCTGGTTAGTAAATTGTTAACTCAAGCGGAACATGACCCGTCAACAGCTCCTCCTTCAATTTCTCCCGCCACTGGGGCTGCAAGGAAAAGGATAAGATTTCCTAGCCCACCCACTGGCGGTGATGCAGGGCAGTCAGTAGCAAAAGCTGACATCTGGTCCGGACTGAAGGACCTGCCAACGATTACTGACATGTCTACTGTCACTGCATATGATTCTGTCACCATTGAAAGAATGGTGGAGGATTATATGAGTGACAGCATCCAAGTAGGCATGTCAGACAGTTCGTGTGTATACTGGCAGGAAAAAGAGGCAATTTGGAGGCCATTGCACTAACTGGCTTTATTTTACCTAAGTTGCACCCCCTCTAGTGTGTACTCTGAAAGAGTGTTTAGTGCAGATGGTGACCTTGTCAGCAATCGGCATAGGAGGTTACTTCCACTAAATGTGGAGAAGATGATGTTCATCAAAATGAATTATAAATACCTCCGGGAAGACCTTTACCAGCAAATGCCTCCAGAAAGTACACAGGAACCTGTGATGGTGGATTCCAGCGGGGACGAATTAGTACTCTGTGAGGAGGAGGATGCACACAGTGAAAGGGGTGAGGAATCGGAGGATGAGGATGATGTCGACATCTTGCCTCTGTAGAGCCAGTTTGTGCAAGGAGAGATTGATTGCTTCTTTCTTGGTGGGGGCCCAAACAAACCAGTCATTTCAGCCACAGTCATGTGGCAGACCCTGTGGCTGAAATGATTGGTTTGTTAAAGTGTGCATGTCCTGTTTATACAACATAAGGGTGGGTGGGAGGGCCCAAGGACAATTCCATCTTGCACCTCTTTTTCTTCTTTGCATCATGTGCTCTTTGGGGACTAGTTTTTTTAAGTGCCATACTGTCTGTAACTGCAGTGCCACTCCTAGATGGGCCAGGGCAGGTGTTTGTGCCGCACACTTGTGTCGCTTAGCTTGGCCATCCAGCTACCTCATTGCACCTCTTTTTCTTCTTTGCATCATGTGCTGTTTGGGGACTAGTTTTTGAATAGTGCCATCTTGTCTGCAACTGAAGTGCCACTCCTAGATGGGCCAGGTGTTTTGTGCCGCACACTTATGTCGCTTAGCTTAGTCATACAGCCACCTCGGTGCAACTTTTAGGCCTAAAAACAATATTGTGAGGTATGAGGTGTTCAGAATAGACTGGAAATGAGTGAAAATGAATGTTATTGAGGTTAATAATACAGTAGGAGCAAAATTACCCCCAAATTCTGTGATTTTAGCTGTTTTTATGTTTTATTTAAAAATCATCCAGATCCAAAACCAAAACACGAAAGGGTGGTTTTGGCAAAACCAAGCCAAAACCAAAACACGAAAGTGGAATTAGAACCAAAACCAAAACACGAAAAGTGCCAGCCGCACATCTCTAAAAAAAACAATTGCTGCAATTTTACGGCTAATTGGATACTGCCCATAATGTGATAATGGCCTTGGTAACACAAATACTGATTGTTGGGTTGTAGTCCGCACATATTACCATATGACCCATAATACTCAGTATCTCACACAGTCATACGTTACTAAACATACATTTACAGGATTTACATACACAAACGTTTCACCTCTTCTGGGAGAGTGCCACATATTTTAGAAAAGAAACATTTATACTATATGTACTTTTAAATGCATTTTTACTAAACTTTCAAAAAAAATATTTAAACAACAAGGTCCACTTTTATTTTTCAAAAACTATGGGGATAGTTTAATAAATTATAAATTATGTTTTAAAATGAATAATAAATTATGTGTAACATATAATTTTGTCCATAACGAGGTTACAAAATTAACATGTAACACTCATTTAGGTTGTTACAGTTACAGGGGGACTTTATTGTGTTTACCAGGATGAGGTGGAGACGCTGGATGGTTCGTGTTCATGTACAACGGGAAGCACCTCCAGAGGGATAATTTGCTGCATTTCCTCCACAAACGCTGTGTAGTGGCCCGGTGCTGGACATCCTGCCCATGACCTGTGACCCATACAGCACTCCTCCGCCATCTTACCTTTCAGGACCCTCTTAATGTCTCCAAACCTATTCTTCACATTAGAGAGGTCCCACCGACAGGAGCTAACCACGTTCACTGCATCCTGGATTGACCTCAGCATGGCCTTCTTCCAGGATGAAGGGGTCTTGTGCGCTTGGGCACCCATCAGGCGTGGAAAGGTGAAGGTGCAGGAGCCTCCTCTTCTTCCTCCTCCTCTTCAACAGAGCTGGATTAAGGCTTTGGAGGGCCCAGGGCATTTAAGACAAGGGGGCTCTAAAGTCTAAAATTAGTATCATAGTGTGGCAAATATTAAAGAGTCTAAAGGCCCCAAACATCTGCTAGAATTGGTGCAATTTCCCGCTCCCCAGATTCCAGGGTCAGGAAATCTTCAAAAAGTTTAAAAATCTTGATTCCCCGACTGAAAACAGTTGAGATTGGCAAATTTTTTACATAAAGAATTTCCCTTATTTCTAGTGATGAGCGAGGTTCGGTTTTACTCGGTTTTACTCGGTTTTACTCGGTTTTACTCGGTTCTCAAAACGGCATCTTATTGGCTATCCAAAACACGTGACATCCGTGAGCCAATAAGATGCCGTTTTGAGAACCGAGTAAAACCGAGTAAAACCGAATCCGCTCATCACTACGTTATTTCCCAATGGATCACCAAACACTGATATCAACTGATCTGAGCAACCGATTGTGATTCTGGTTGTGTCAGGGAACCAGTGGTAGATGTATGGCGGCCTAAGGGGGTTATTCAGAGTTGTTAGCAAACCAAAAAAGTTAGCAATTGGGCAAAACCTTGTTGCACTGCAGGTGGGGCAGATATAACATGTGCACAGAGAATTAGATGTGGGTGGGTTATATTGTTTCTGTGCAGAGTAAATACTGGCTGCTTTATTTTTACACTGCAATTTAGATTTCAGTTTGAATACACTCCACCCAAATCTAAATCTCTCTGCACATGTTACATCTGCCCAACCTGCAGTGCACATGATTTTGCCCATTAGTGTGTTTTTTTTGGTTTGCTAACAAACCTGAAAAAGGCCTAAAATATTAAGAGTTAATGTAGAAAAAGAGGCAGGCATGCCATACATATTATTTGCTTAAACACGACTGGCTATTAGCAATATTCAGCAATATTTTAATACCATGGTTTGAGAAAGGACCTGAGGGTTTGAAACATTACTGAATAAAACTGTTGTGAAATGAATTAACTAACATTGTGCGTGTATACATATTCAGTGACGTGCGGTGAGGAAGGCAGAGCCTTTCCTGTGATACTAATGTATACACCAGAGTATTGACTATATAAAGTATATGAAAAATACAAAGACCATATTAGAAATATCTCCTTTGTATTATTTTAATCATTTTTATAGTCAATACTCTGGAGTAAAAAGGCTATGGCAGGTGAGGCAGTGCCCCGCCCCCTGCCTACCTTGTCCACACTCCTCTGAACAACAACACTCACCAAATTTTCAGAAGTACATGCCCACAGATATATATATACCACTGCACCTGTGTATAATACCCACATGTGTATACTGCTACAACTGTGTATAATGTCCACATGTATATATTGCCGCACCTGTGTATAATGCGAACATGTATATACTGCTGCACCTGTGTATAATGTCCACATGTGTATACTGCTGCACCTGTGTATAATGCCCACATGTGTATACTAGAGATTTTCGGCGGGCACTTTTTGTGTTTTGGTTTTGGATCTGGATGATGTTTGAAAAAACATAAAACAGCTAAAATCACAGAATTTGGGGGTAATTTTGATCCTACGGTATTATTAACCTCAATAACATTAATTTCCACTCATTTCCAGTCTAATCTGAACACCTCATACCTCACAATATTGTTTTTAGGCCAAAAGGTTGCACCGAGGTGGCTGTATGACTAAGCTAAGCGACACAAGTGTGCGGCACAAACACCTGGCCCATCTAGGAGTGGCACTTCAGTTGCAGAAAGGATGGCACTTAAAAAAGCTAGGCCCCAAACAGCACATCATGCAAAGAAGAAAAAGAGGTGCAATGAGGTAGCTGTATGCAGGGCCGGTGCAAGGTCTCTATGCACCCTAGGCAAATTTCCAGCCTAGTGCCCCCTATCCTGTAACCCCCCTCCCCCCCTCCCCCCAGGGAAGATGCAGGTGGCCACTAGGTGGACTAGGGTATATTGAATTATTATACACTAGGTGCTTCATCGCGCCCTACGGGCGCTCTTCACACCGTCGAAAGGGGCTATGCCCCCTTAACCCCTGCACGCCTTGCTGCGGTTCAATATATGTATGAGTATTACCTGCATTCCTAGGTTTGTTAGTGGTTAAATATTGCACGACGAAAGTGCTTCCAATGGTGAAGGGAGCGTAGCCCCTTGCGACGGCGTGAACAGTGCCTGCAGAGCACGAAGTACAGAATGTAGCGGGTGCGGGGGGGGCCGCGGATGAGGCAGGGAGTATGTAGATGCTGCGAGTGGATGGGGAGGTGGATGCAGGTGTGGGGGGAGGGGGTGCGGGACCTATACCTATGTCATTTTATTTGTAACAATATATAGGACACGGATAAGGATGTATGTGATATAGACATACCCGAATGAAGAGGTAAATGGTGTCATTAGACACAGAGGGAAGTGCTGGTACAATGCGGAGCAGGGGCAGCTGTGTCCTCTCTCTACACCGTACCATCCTTCAGGTGTAGCAACACGGACATGTTGCGCACGCAAGGTCTCCACGCGGCCGCAGGTGCACCAGTCCCCTCTGCATGCGCTATGTGCGCGCCCCCCTCAGGTGCAGTAGGAGGAGGGGGCGATGGCTGGAGCTGGTACCAGGGCCAATGTCATGGACAGCGCGGTCATGTGCCCGTGCTGGGCTTGCGCCCTGCGCTTGCTGTGTGAGGGATAGGGAGGAGGCGGCAGAGCGGAGCATCACCGATATACCGGTAACTATGGGGGGCACCGCAGGGGGTTATGGCTCCTGTACTCCTGGTGAGGGTTTGTCAGGGAGGTATCAAGGAGCCAGTGGTATGGACCGTGTATGGGATACAGGGCGGTAGGGAGGGGATACAGAGACGTGGGGCGGTAGGGAGGGGATACAGAAACGCAGGGCCGTAGGGAGGGAATACAGAAACGCAGAGCGGTAGGGAGGTGATACAGAGACGCAGAGTGGTAGGGAGGGGATACAGAGACGCAGAGCGGTAGGGAGGGGATACAGAGACACGGGGCGGTAGGGAGGGGAAAGAGAGACGCAGAGCGGTAGAAAGGGGATACAGAGACACAGGGCGGTAGGGAGGGGATACAGAGACGCAGAGCGGTAGGGAGGGGATACAGAGACGCAGGGCGGTAGGGAGGGGATACAGAGACGCAGAGCGGTAGGGAGGGGATACAGAGATACAGGGCAGTAGGGAGGGCACACAGACGCAGGGCGGTAGGGAGGGGATAGAGAGACGCAGGGCGGCAGGGAGGGGATAGAGAGACACAGGGCGGCAGGGAGGGGATAGAGAGACGCAGGGTGGTAGGGAGGGGATAGAGAGACGCAGGGCAGTAGGGAGGGGATAGAGAGAAGCGGGGTGGTAGGGTGGGGATACAGAGGCGTAGGGAGGAGGGGATACAGAGATGTGGGACGGTAGGGAGGGGATAGAGAGACGCAGGGCGGTAGGAAGGGGATAGAGAGATGCAGGGAGGTAGGGAGGAGATAGAGAGAAGCGGGGTGGTAGGGTGGGGATACAGAGGCGTAGGGAGGAGGGGATACAGAGACGTGGGATGGTAGGGAGGGGATAGAGAGACGCAGGGCGGTAGGGAGGGGATAGAGAGACGCGGGGCGGTAGGGAGGGAATACAGAGATGCAGGGTATTAGGGTGTTGGGGAGGGGATACAGAGACGCGGGGCAGCAGGTAGAGGACACAGAGAGGCGGGGAGGCTGGGAGGGGATATAGAGACGCGGGCGGTAGGGAAGGGATAAAGAGACGCAGGGCGGTAGGGAGGGGATAGAGAGACGCAGGGCGGTAGGGAGGGGATAGAGACGCAGGGTGGCAGGGAGGGGATAGAGAGACGTGGGCGGTATGGAGGGGATAGAGAGATGCGGGCGGTAGGGAGGGGATAGAGAGACGCAGGGCGGTAGGGAGGGGATAGAGAGACGCAGGGCGGTAGGGAGGGGATAGAGAGACGCGGGGCGGTAAGGAGGGGATAGAGAGATGCAGGGTGGCAGGGAGGGGATAGAGAGACGTGGGCAGTAGGGAGGAGATAGAGAGACGCGGGCGGTAGGGAGGGGTTAGAGAGACGCGGGGTGGTAGGGAGGGGATACAGAGATGCAGGGTGTTAGGGAGGGGATACAGAGGCGTAGGGAGGAGGGGATACAGACAGACGCGGGCGGTAGGGAGGAGATACAGATATGCGGGGCGGTAGGGAGGGGATAGAGAGACGTGGGGCGGTAGGGAGGGGATACAGAGATGCAGGGTGTTAGGGAGGGGATACAGAGACGCGGGGCAGCAGGTAGATACAGAGAGGCGGGGCGGCTGGGAGGGGATAGAGAGATGCGGGCGGTAGGGAGGGGATAGAGAGACGCAGGGCGGTAGGGAGGGGATAGAGAGACGCAGGGCGGTAGGGAGGGGATAGAGAGGCGCGGGGCGGTAGGGAGGGGATAGAGAGATGCAGGGTGGCAGGGAGGGGATAGAGAGACGTGGGCGGTAGGGAGGGGATAGAGAGACGCGGGCGGTAGGGAGAGGTTAGAGAGACGCGGGGTGGTAGGGTGGGGATACAGAGGCGTAGGGAGGAGGGGATACAGACAGACGCGGGCGGTAGGGAGGAGATACAGAGACGCGGGGCGGTAGGGAGGGGATACAGAGACGTGGGGCGGTAGGGAGGGGATAGAGAGACGTGGGGCGGTAGGGAGGGGATACAGAGATGCAGGGTGTTAGGGAGGGGATACAGAGACGCGGGGCAGCAGGTAGATACAGAGAGGCGGGGCGGCTGGGAGGGGATAGAGAGATGCGGGCGGTAGGGAGGGGATAGAGAGACGCAGGGCGGTAGGGAGGGGATAGAGAGACGCAGTCGGTAGGAAGGGGATAGAGAGGCGCGGGGCGGTAGGGAGGGGATAGAGAGATGCAGGGTGGCAGGGAGGGGATAGAGAGACGTGGGCGGTAGGGAGGGGATAGAGAGACGCGGGCGGTAGGGAGAGGTTAGAGAGACGCGGGGTGGTAGGGTGGGGATACAGAGGCATAGGGAGGAGGGGATACAGACAGACGCGGGCGGTAGGGAGGAGATACAGAGACGCGGGGCGGTAGGGAGGGGATTCAGAGATGTGGGGCGGTAGGGAGGGGATAGAGAGACGTGGGGCGGTAGGGAGGGGATACAGAGATGCAGGGTGTTAGGGAGGGGATACAGAGATGCGGGGCAGCAGGTAGATACAGAGAGGCGGGGCGGCTGGGAGGGGATAGAGAGATGCGGGCGGTAGGGAGGGGATAGAGAGACGCAGGGCGGTAGGGAGGGGATAGAGAGACGCGGGGCGGTAGGGAGGGGATAGAGAGACGCGGGGCGGTAGGGAGGGGATAGAGAGATCCAGGGTGGCAGGGACGGGATAGAGAGACGTGGGCGGTAGGGAGGGGATAGAGAGACGCGGGCGGTAGGGAGAGGTTAGAGAGACGCGGGGTGGTAGGGTGGGGATACAGAGGCGTAGGGAGGAGGGGATACAGACAGACGCGGGCGGTAGGGAGGAGATACAGAGACGCGGGGCGGTAGGGAGGGGATACAGAGACGTGGGGCGGTAGGGAGGGGATAGAGAGACGTGGGGCGGTAGGGAGGGGATACAGAGATGCAGGGTGTTAGGGAGGGGATACAGAGACGTGGGGCAGCAGGTAGATACAGAGAGGCGGGGCAGCTGGGAGGGGATAGAGAGATGCGGGCGGTAGGGAGGGGATAGAGAGACGCAGGGCGGTAGGGAGGGGATAGAGAGACGCAGGGCGATAGGGAGGGGATAGAGAGACGCGGGGCGGTAGGGAGGGGATAGAGAGATGCAGGGTGGCAGGGAGGGGATAGAGAGACGTGGGCGGTAGGGAGGGGATAGAGAGACGCGGGCGGTAGGGAGAGGTTAGAGAGACGCGGGGTGGTAGGGTGGGGATACAGAGGCGTAGGGAGGAGGGGATACAGACAGACGCGGGCGGTAGGGAGGAGATACAGAGACGCGGGGCGGTAGGGAGGGGATACAGAGACGTGGGGCGGTAGGGAGGGGATAGAGAGACGTGGGGCGGTAGGGAGGGGATACAGAGATGCAGGGTGTTAGGGAGGGGACACAGAGACGCGGGGCAGCAGGTAGATACAGAGAGGCGGGGCGGCTGGGAGGGGATAGAGAGAGGCGGGGCGGTAGGGAGGGGATACAGAGAGGCGGGGCGGCTGGGAGGGGATAGAGAGAGGCGGGGCGGTAGGGAGGGGATACAGAGAGGCGGGGCGGCTGGGAGGGGATAGAGAGACGCGGGGCGGTAGGGAGGGGATAGAGAGACGCGGGGCGGCTGGGAGGGGATAGAGAGATGCGGAGCGGTAGGGAGGGGATATAGAGACGCGGGGCGGTAGGGAGGGGATAGAAAGACGCGGGGCGGTAGGGAGGGGATAGAGAGACGCGGGGCGGCAGGGAGGGTCCCCAGTGAGGAAGCTGATGAAGAGAGGGGGGAAAGTAGTGGAGGGGGAGGGCACCAGAAGAGGAGCCATATGTAAAGTGGGGACCAGACATAGAATCAGTGGGTAGGATGGCCGGAGGGACTCACCGTTGAGGCTGTGGGCGGCTGCTGCAGGCTGGTAAACAGTAGTGTCCAGAGGCGTCACCGGGTCAGTATTACTGTTACACACATCTCTCACCTCCGCGTCCGAAAAGGGGCGTGGCCTGCCGTGAAAGGGGCGTGGCCTCGCAGGTATGTTTTCTCTCGCTCCGGTGGTGTTGCCAGCTTGCCTGTAGATGCTGGCAGCCCCCGGAGACTGGAGTGTGTGTGCCAGCTCTTCTCTGTGACAGGAGATGACGTCACTGCAGCACTCGCCTCCTGTCACAGCAGGAGAGCGGACAGCTGGATGTGTGCGGAGGAGGCGGCGGGTCTGTGTACGCGGGGCAGGGAGGGCTATGAAAGCCTTCTCCTGCGCCACCCGTCCCTCCTGATGTGTATGCCGGGGGCGGCATCAGCCGTTGTTGTTGGCCCGGCGCCGCGGCCGGGGAGTCAGAGCTGCTGATGGGTGGGGGGAGGGGAGAGAGAGAAATGGACAGGCAGCAGGAGCAGAGACTTGCTGACTCCGCCCACCGCTGTGACTCCATCCAGCGTTACGGCCAGGCACAGAGTCACAGATGTAGCCAAATATATAGGAGATATGCAGACAAAAGAAACAACACTCATGGACTTTTAGGGGTATATGCAATTGCGGTCGAATTCCCGAAATTGTCGAATTTCGGGAATTTTTCGCCAAAAAAAAAAATCGTCAATGCAATTCAGTGCTTTCCGTCAAAAAAACGGACTTTCAAAATTCGACTTTTTGAAATTCGGCTTTTGTCAAATTCGACTTTTCTGCAATGATACAAGTGCTGCAATTCGACCAAAGTGTATTCAATTAAAGTTTGGAAATTCGACAACAGTGCTTTTAGACAGTAAATTCGTCATTTTCAATCCGCCACACTTTGGAGGGTGAAACTAGTGATGAGCGGGTTCGGTTCCTCGGAATCCGAACCCCCCCGAACTTCAGCCTTTTTACACGGATCCGAGGCAGACTCGGATCTTCCCGCCTTGCTCGGCTAACCCGAGCGCGCCCGAACGTCATCATCCCGCTGTCGGATTCTCGCGAGGCTCGGATTCTATCGCGAGACTCGGATTCTATATAAGGAGCCGTGCGTCGCCGCCATTTTCACACATGCATTGAGATTCATAGGGAGAGGACGTGGCTGGCGTCCTCTCCATTTAGATTAGAAGAGAGAGAGTGAGACACTTGATTTACTGGAGCTTAGGAGTACTCAGAGAGTGCAGAGTTTACTAGTAGTGACTGACCAGTGACCACCAGTGCAGTTTTTTTATTATATTATTATTTAATATAATCCGTTCTCTGCCTGAAAAAAAACGATACACAGTGACACAGTAACAGTATACCATATCTGTGCTCAGCCTCAGTGTGCTGCATCATCTATGTATATCTGACTGTGCTGAGTGCTCAGTGCTCACACAGCTTAATTGTGGGGGAGACTGGGGAGCAGTTATAGCAGGAGTACATATTTAACAGTGCACACTTTTGCTGCCAGAGTGCCACTGCCAGTGTGACTGACCAGTGACCACTGTCTGACCACCAGTATATTGTGATTGTCTGCCTAAAAAAGTTAAACACTCGTCGTGTGGTGTTTTTATTCTATAAACGCATTCTGCTGACAGTGTCCAGCAGGTCCGTCATTATATAATATATACCTGTCCGGCTGCAGTAGTGATATATATATATTTTTTAAATCATTATCATCCAGTCTATATTAGCAGCAGACGCAGCACGGTAGTCCACGGCTGTAGCTACCTCTGTGTCGGCAGTCGCTCGTCCATCCATAATTGTATACACCTACCTGTGGTGTTTTTTTTTTTTCTATCTTCTTGATACTAGTAGCTTACTTTAGGAGTCTGCAGTGCTGCTGACAGTGTCCAGCAGGTCCGTCATTATATAATATATACCTGTCCGGCTGCAGTAGTGATATATATATATTTTTTATATCATTATCATCCAGTCTATATTAGCAGCAGACGCAGTACGGTAGTCCACGACTGTAGCTACCTCTGTGTCGGCAGTCGCTCGTCCATCCATAATTGTATACCACCTACCTGTGGTGTTTTTTTTTTTCTATCTTCTTGATACTAGTAGCTTACTTTAGGAGTCTGCAGTGCTGACAGTGTCCAGCAGGTCCGTCATTATAATATATACCTGTCCGGCTGCAGTAGTGATATATAAGTATACTAGTATCCATCCATCTCCATTGTTTACCTGAGGTGCCTTTTAGTTGTGCCTATTAAAATATGGAGAACAAAAATGTTGAGGTTCCAAAAATAGGGAAAGATCAAGATCGACTTCCACCTCGTGCTGAAGCTGCTGCCACTAGTCATGGCCGAGACGATGAAATGCCAGCAACGTCGTCTGCCAAGGCCGATGCCCAATGTCATAGTACAGAGCATGTAAAATCCAAAACACCAAATATCAGTAAAAAAAGGACTCCAAAACCTAAAATAAAATTGTCGGAGGAGAAGCGTAAACTTGCCAATATGCCATTTACCACACGGAGGGACAAGGAACGGCTGAGGCCCTGGCCTATGTTCATGGCTAGTGGTTCAGCTTCACATGAGGATGGAAGCACTCAGCCTCTCGCTAGAAAAATGAAAAGACTCAAGCTGGCAAAAGCACAGCAAAGAACTGTGCGTTCTTCGAAATCACAAATCCACAAGGAGAGTCCAATTGTGTCGTTTGCGATGCCTGACCTTCCCAACACTGGACGTGAAGAGCATGCGCCTTCCACCATTTGCACGCCCCCTGCAAGTGCTGGAAGGAGCACCCGCAGTCCAGTTCCTGATAGTCAGATTGAAGATGTCAGTGTTGAAGTACACCAGGATGAGGAGGATATGGGTGTTGCTGGCGCTGGGGAGGAAATTGACCAGGAGGATTCTGATGGTGAGGTGGTTTGTTTAAGTCAGGCACCCGGGGAGACACCTGTTGTCCGTGGGAGGAATAGGGCCATTGACATGCCTGGTGAAAATACCAAAAAAATCAGCTCTTCGGTGTGGGAGTATTTCAACAGAAATGCGGACAACATTTGTCAAGCCGTGTGTTGCCTTTGTCAAGCTGTAATAAGTAGGGGTAAGGACGTTAACCACCTCGGAACATCCTCCCTTATACGTCACCTGCAGCGCATTCATCATAAGACAGTGACAAGTTCAAAAACTTTGGGCGACAGCGGAAGCAGTCCACTGACCAGTAAATCCCTTCCTCTTGTAACCAAGCTCACGCAAACCACCCCACCAACTCCCTCAGTGTCAATTTCCTCCTTCCCCAGGAATGCCAATAGTCCTGCAGGCCATGTCACTGGCAATTCTGACGAGTCCTCTCCTGCCTGGGATTCCTCCGATGCATCCTTGCGTGTAACGCCTACTGCTGCTGGCGCTGCTGTTGTTGCTGCTGGGAGTCGATGGTCATCCCAGAGGGGAAGTCGTACTCGTAAGACCACTTTTACTATTTCCACCAAGCAATTGACTGTCCAACAGTCCTTTGCGAGGAAGATGAAATATCACAGCAGTCATCCTGCTGCAAAGCGGATAACTGAGGCCTTGGCATCCTGGGCGGTGAGAAACGTGGTTCCGGTATCCATCATTACTGCAGAGGCAACTAGAGACTTGTTGGAGGTACTGTGTCCCCGGTACCAAATACCATCTAGGTTCCATTTCTCTAGGCAGGCGATACCGAAAATGTACACAGACCTCAGAAAAAGACTCACCAGTGTCCTAAAAAATGCAGTTGTACCCAATGTCCACTTAACCACGGACATGTGGACAAGTGGAGCAGGGCAGGCTCAGGACTATATGACTGTGACAGCCCACTGGGTAGATGTATGGACTCCCGCCGCAAGAACAGCAGCGGCGGCACCAGTAGCAGCATCTCGCAAACGACAACTCTTTCCTAGGCAGGCTACGCTTTGTATCACCGCTTTCCAGAATACGCACACAGCTAAAAACCTCTTACGGCAACTGAGGAAGATCATCGCAGAATGGCTTACCCCAATTGGACTCTACTGTGGATTTGTGGCATCGGACAACGCCAGCAATATTGTGTGTGCCTTAAATATGGGCAAATTCCAGCACGTCCCATGTTTTGCACATACCTTGAATTTGGTGGTGCAGAATTATTTAAAAAACGAGAGGGGCGTGCAAGAGATGCTGTCGGTGGCCAGAAGAATTGCGGGACACTTTCGGCGTACAGGCACCACGTACAGAAGACTGGAGCACCACCAAAAACGCCTGAACCTGCCCTGCCATCATCTGAAGCAAGAAGTGGTAACGAGGTGGAATTCAACCCTCTATATGCTTCAGAGGTTGGAGGAGCAGCAAAAGGCCATTCAAGCCTATACAACTGAGCACGATATAGGAGGTGGAATGCACCTGTCTCAAGCGCAGTGGAGAATGATTTCAACGTTGTGCAAGGTTCTGCAACCTTTTGAACTTGCCACACGTGAAGTCAGTTCAGACACTGCCAGCCTGAGTCAGGTCATTCCCCTCATCAGGCTTTTGCAGAAGCGGCTGGAGACATTGAAGGAGGAGCTAACACAGAGCGATTCCGCTAGGCATGTGGGACTTGTGGATGGAGCCCTTAATTCGCTTAACAAGGATTCACGGGTGGTCAATCTGTTGAAATCAGAGCACTACATTTTGGCCACCGTGCTCGATCCTAGATTTAAAACCTACCTTGGATCTCTCTTTCCGGCAGACACAAGTCTGCTGGGGTTCAAAGAACTGCTGGTGACAAAATTGTCAAGTCAAGCGGAACGTGACCTGTCAACATCTCCTCCTTCACATTCTCCCGCAACTGGGGGTGCGAGGAAAAGGCTCAGAATTCCGAGCCCACCCGCTGGCGGTGATGCAGGGCAGTCTGGAGCGACTGCTGATGCTGACATCTGGTCCGGACTGAAGGACCTGACAACGATTACGGACATGTCGTCTACTGTCACTGCATATGATTCTCTCCCCATTGAAAGAATGGTGGAGGATTATATGAGTGACCGCATCCAAGTAGGCACGTCAGACAGTCCGTACTTATACTGGCAGGAAAAAGAGGCAATTTGGAGGCCCTTGCACAAACTGGCTTTATTCTACCTAAGTTGCCCTCCCACAAGTGTGTACTCCGAAAGAGTGTTTAGTGCCGCCGCTCACCTTGTCAGCAATCGGCGTACGAGGTTACATCCAGAAAATGTGGAGAAGATGATGTTCATTAAAATGAATTATAATCAATTCCTCCGTGGAGACATTGACCAGCAGCAATTGCCTCCACAAAGTACACAGGGAGCTGAGATGGTGGATTCCAGTGGGGACGAATTGATAATCTGTGAGGAGGGGGATGTACACGGTGATATATCGGAGGATGATGATGAGGTGGACATCTTGCCTCTGTAGAGCCAGTTTGTGCAAGGAGAGATTAATTGCTTCTTTTTTGGTGGGGGTCCAAACCAACCCGTCATTTCAGTCACAGTTGTGTGGCAGACCCTGTCACTGAAATGATGGGTTGGTTAAAGTGTGCATGTCCTGTTTATACAACATAAGGGTGGGTGGGAGGGCCCAAGGACAATTCCATCTTGCACCTCTTTTTTCTTTCATTTTTCTTTGCGTCATGTGCTGTTTGGGGGGTGTTTTTTGGAAGGGCCATCCTGCGTGACACTGCAGTGCCACTCCTAGATGGGCCAGGTGTTTGTGTCGGCCACTAGGGTCGCTTAGCTTACTCACACAGCTACCTCATTGCGCCTCTTTTTTTCTTTGCGTCATGTGCTGTTTGGGGAGTGTTTTTTGGAAGGGCCATCCTGCGTGACACTGCAGTGCCACTCCTAGATGTGCCAGGTGTTTGTGTCGGCCACTAGGGACGCTTAGCTTACTCACACAGCTACCTCATTGCGCCTCTTTTTTTTCTTCTTTGCGTCATGTGCTGCTGTTTGGGGAGTGTTTTTTGGAAGGGCCATCCTGCGTGACACTGCAGTGCCACTCCTAGATGGGCCAGGTGTTTGTGTCGGCCACTAGGGTCGCTTAGCTTACTCACACAGCTACCTCATTGCGCCTCTTTTTTTCTTTGCGTCATGTGCTGTTTAAGGAGTGTTTTTTGGAAGGGCCATCCTGCGTGACACTGCAGTGCCACTCCTAGATGGGCCATGTGTTTGTGTCGGCCACTAGGGTCGCTTAGCTTACTCACACAGCTACCTCATTGCGCCTCTTTTTTTCTTTGCGTCATGTGCTGTTTGGGGAGTGTTTCTTGGAAGGGCCATCCTGCGTGACACTGCAGTGCCACTCCTAGATGGGCCAGGTGTTTGTGTCGGCCACTTGGGTCGCTTAGCTTAGCCATCCAGCGACCTCGGTGCAAATTTTAGGACTAAAAATAATATTGTGAGGTGTGAGGTGTTCAGAATAGACTGAAAATGAGTGGAAATTATGGTTATTGAGGTTAATAATACTTTGGGATCAAAATGACCCCCAAATTCTATGATTTAAGCTGTTTTTTAGGGTTTTTTGAAAAAAAACACCCGAATCCAAAACACACCCGAATCCGACAAAAAAAATTCGGTGAGGTTTTGCCAAAACGCGTTCGAACCCAAAACACGGCCGCGGAACCGAACCCAAAACCAAAACACAAAACCCGAAAAATTTCCGGTGCTCATCACTAGGTGAAACCAATAAAAAAAAATTAAAACATGTTTTTTTTGGTGTTTTTTTTTTTTTGGTAATAGCATATCTATTTATATTACAAGGGATTAGGTACTTGGTTTGTCTTTTTTGGAGGCACAAGTATTATTTATATATTTTTAAACATATTTTTTTTTTTTATAGCTGCAACGGTAAAATCAAGGAAAAAAATGGCGTGGGGTCCCCCCTCCAAAGCATAACCAGCCTCAGGCTCTTCGAGCTGGTCCTGGTTCTAAAAATGCGGGGAAACATTTGACAGGGGATCCCCCGTATTTTTAAAACCAGCACCGGGCTCTGCGCCTGGTGCTGGTGCAAAAAATACGGGGACAAAAAGAGTAGGGGTCCCCCATTTTTTTACACCAGCATCGGGCTCCACTAGCTGGACAGATAATGCCACAGCCGGGGGTCACTTTTATACAGTGCCCTGCGGCCGTGGCAGTAAATATCCAACTAGTCACCCCTGGCCGGGGTACCCTAGGGGAGTGGGGACCCCTTCAATAAAGGGGTCCCCCCCAGCCACCCAAGGGCCAGGGGTGAAGCCCGAGGCTGTCCCCCCCATCCAAGGGCTGCGGATGGGAGGCTGATAGCTTGAGAAAAATGTCAGAATATTGTTTTTTCCAGTAGTACTACAAGTCCCAGCAAGCCTCCCCCGCAAGCTGGTACTTGGAGAACCACAAGTACCAGCATGCGGGAGAAAAACGGGCCCGCTGGTACCTGTAGTACTACTGGGGAAAAATACCCAATTAAAAACAGGACACACACACCGTGACAAGTACAACTTTATTACATACTGCCGACACACACATACTTACCTATGTTGACACGCCGACTGCCACAGTCTCCGACGATCCGAGGGTACCTGTGAAAAAATTATACTCACCTTCCAGCGTCCAGAGATAAATCCACGTCCAGAGTATAATCCAGGTACTTGGCAAAATAAAAAAACGCAAAAACCTGTGCCAGCGGACTGAAAGGGGTCCCACATTGACACATGAGACCCCTTTCCCCGAATGTGCCGGGACCCCATGTGACTCCTGTCACTGAGGTCCCTTCAGCCAATCAGGAAGCGCTACTACGTGGCGCTCACCTGATTGTCTGTGCTGTGACAGCGCATCGCACAGCTCTCGCCATTATATTCAATGGTGGGAACTTTGCCGTCAGCGGGGGGGTTACCCGCGGTCAGCCGCTGACCGGCGGGTGACCCCACCGCTAACCGCAAAGTTCCCACCATTGAATATAATGGAGAGGCTTTGCGATGCGCTGTCTGAGCTCAGACGCGCAGAGCCAATCAGCAGAGTGCAAGGACGTTGCACTCGCTGATTGGCTGAAGGGACCTCAGTGACAGGAGTCACGTGGGGTCCCGGCACATTCAGGGAAAGGGGTCTCATGTGTCAATGTGGGACCCCTTTCAGTCCGCTGGCACGGGTTTTTGCGGTTTTTTATTTTGCCAAGTACCTGGATTATACTCTGGACGTGGATTTATCTCTGGACGCTGGAAGGTGAGTATAATTTTTTCACAGGTACCCTCGGATCGTCGGAGACTGTGGCAGTCGACGTTTAAACATAGGTAAGTATGTGTGTGTCGGCAGTATGTAATAAAGTTGTACTTGTCACGGTGTGTGTGTCCTGTTTTTATTTGGGTATTTTTTTTCCAGTAGTACTACAGGTACCAGCGGGCCCGTTTTTCTCCCGCATGCTGGTACTTGTGGTTCTGCAAGTACCAGCTTGCGGGGGAGGCTTGCTGGGACTTGTAGTACTACTGGAAAAAACAATATTCTGACATTTTTCTCAAGGCTATCAGCCTCCCATCCGCAGCCCTTGGATGGGGGGGACAGCCTCGGGCTTCACCCCTGGCCCTTGGGTGGCTGGGGGGGGGACCCCTTGATTGAAGGGGTCCCCACTCCCCCAGGGTACCCCGGCCAGGGGTGACTAGTTGGATATTTACTGCCACGGCCGCAGGGCACTGTATAAAAGTGACCCCCGGCTGTGGCATTATCTGTCCCCTACTCTTTTTGTCCCCCGTATTTTTTGCACCAGCACCAGGCGCAGAGCCCGGTGCTGGTTTTAAAAATACGGGGGATCCCCTGTCAATTTTCCCCCCGCATTTTTAGAACCAGGACCAGCTTGAAGAACCCGAAGCTGGTTATGCTTTGGAGGGGGGACCCCATGCCATTTTTTTCCGGTTTTTTTCCCGTTTTTTCCCGTTTTTTTTAAATTTGCGGCAAAATCCGGCAAATCGGCCGTTTTTCGCCCGCGGGAATGTCGAATCCGTTTTTTATTGAATATGGTGCATTCCGGCAGCCACCTGCCGGAATTCACCTGTCGAATTGTGTCGAATTAAAAAAACGGCGATCATTTGCCGCGATTCGCCCGCAATTGCATATACCCCTTAAAGTGAAAAAGTATACAGTACTTTTACTTTCAAATCCTTGAGTGATGACCGTTCTTTCTGCCTATGTATACATGCTAGCTGGCATGTTGACAATTGTATAGGACACTGAGGCCAACTTAATTTTTTTTTTTTTTGCTGAGTGCTGGAATAATCTATCTATCTATCTATCTATCTTGTATACATTGCATCTGTATATGGGGTCTGGTGGGATATTTAATTGTATGTGTATACATACATACAGCATTATATACATATATACATATATTTTTATGCTCCTTATTGTGTTCCATCCCCCCATCTGTAAGTTCATTACTGACCCCCACTCCTCCATATGTACTGTATAATACCACAGTGCCTGTGTTTCCCTATTATGCTGTTTACAAGAGCAAACCACCCACCAGGATGTAAGGTGTGTACTGTCTGTGGTCCTGCAGAAACCCCCATGGGTTACTTACCTAATAGTTGTTTCGTTGTTTTCCCTCATAATTGGTACGGCTCATCTTACAGGCGGCAGCAGCATTACAGCGACGCTGCAGGTGCAGACATGTAGTCAGGTGCCGCTTGCTGCTGAAGAGTTGGGATCCAGGGGCCTGCATCAGGACTATGAGGAGCGGCCGTGGGGGCACACCATGGGGAGCCATAGTTACATCCACCTCCTATATGCCTTCATATGACATGATGTTACACTTGTTAGCACGGAGGAAGCGCTTAGGCACTCTGTGGTACAGCCTCATGGTGATGGCTGCACCTAATTAGACCCGCAGCAGCAGCCAGCGCAGAGTAAGGGGGAGGCCGCACACAGAGTCATCCTTCAGTTTTTTGCTAGATGAATTTAGTGGCGCCCCCCAGGAGCCGGCGCCCCTAGGGAGATGCCTAAATCTGCCTAAAGGTAGAGCCGGCCTTGGCTGTATGACTAAGCTAAGTGACACCAGTATGCGGCACAAACAACATGGGACATGTTGGAATTTGCCCAGATGTAAAACACGCACAATATTAGTGGCACAGGAAAGCATACCCCTAAACCATACACACACAAGGCAGAGCCCGTAAAATTAATTTGGATAATAATAACCCTTTTATTTGGAGCTATTATAATTGCAGCACAGGCAAGTTTACCCCTACACCACACAGGGCAAACCCTGTAAAAATTATTTGGAAAATAATATAAGTAATGTATATAACGCTCTTATTTGGAGTAAATAATATACAGCACAGGACACTACCACTGGCTTATACAGCACCACTGGACTTATGGCAGCACAGGACATCACCACTGTTACTAGACTGATGCAGCACAGGACACCACCACTGGACGGATGAAGCACAAGACAGCACTACTGGACTGGACTTATACGGCAGTACCCCTGGACTTATACGGCAGTACCCCTGGACTTATACGGCAGTACCCCTGGACTTATACGGCAGTACCCCTGGAGTTGTACGGCAGTGTCAGACAGGATGGCACTTTAAAAAACTAGTCCCCAAACAGCACATGATGCAAAGAAGAAAAAGAGGTGCAAGATGGAATTGTCCTTGGGCCCTTCCACCCACCATTATATTGTATAAACAGGACATGCACACTTTAACAAACCAATCATTTCAACGACAGGGTCTGCCACACGACTGTGACTGAAATGACTGGTTTGTTTGGGCCCCCACCAAAAAAAGAAGCAATCAATCTCTCCTTGCACAAACTGGCTCTACAGAGGCAAGATGTCCACCTCCTCCTCATCCTCTAATTTCTCACCCCTTTCAGTGTGTACATCCTCCTCCTCACAGAGTATTAATTCGTCCCCACTGGAATCCACCATCTCAGGTCCCTGTGTACTTTCTGAAGGCAATTTCTGGTAAAGGTCTTCACGGAGTAATTTATAATTCATTTTGATGAACATCATCTTCTCCACATTTTGTGGAAGTAACCTTGTACACCGATTGCTGACAAGGTGAGCGGCTGCACTAAACACTCTTTCGGAGTACACACTGGAGCAGGGCCAACTTAGGTAAAATAAAGCCAGTTAGTGCAAGGGCCTCCAAATTGCCTCTTTTTCCTGCCAGTATACGTACGGACTGTCTGACGTGCCTACTTGGATGCTGTCACTTATATAATCCTCCACCATTCTTTCAATGGTTACTAAATCATATGCAGTGACAGTAGACATGTCAGTAATTGTTTGCAGGTCCTTCAGTCTGGACCAGATGTCATTACTCGCTCCTGACTCAACGCCAGCGGGTGGGCTAGGAAATCTTATCCTTTTCCTCGCATCCCCAGTTGCGGGAGAAATTGAAGGAGGAGCTGTTGACGGGTCACGTTCCACTTGAGTTGACAATTTTCTCACCAGCAGGTCTTTGAACCTCTGCAGACTTGTGTCTGCCGGAAAGAGAGAAACAACGTAGGCTTTAAACCTAGGATCGAGAACAGTGGCCAAAATGTAGTGCTATGATTTCAACAGATTGACCACCCTTGAATCCTGGCAAACCAAATGAAGGGCTCCATCCACAAGTCCCACATACTTTGCGGAATCGCTCCGTCTTAGCTCCTCCTTCAATTTCTCCAGCCGCTTCTGCAAAAGCCTGATGAGGGGAATGACCTGACTCAAGCTGGCAGTGTCTGAACTGACTTCACGTGTGGCAAGTTCGAAGGGTTGGAGAACCTTGCACAAGATGGAAATCATTCTCCACTGCGCTTGACTCAGGTGCATTACCCCTCCTTTGCCTATATCGTAGGTGGATATATAGGCTTGAATGGCCTTTTGCTGCTCCTCCATCCTCTGAATCATATAGTGTTGAATTCCACCTCGGTACCACCTCTTGCTTCAGGTGATGGCAGGGCAGGTTCAGGTGTGTTTGATGGTGCTCCAGTCTTTGGTACGCGGTGGCTGAATGTCGAAAGTGGCCCGCAATTTTTCCGCCCACCGACAGCATCTCCTACATGCCCCTGTAATTTTTCAATAAATTCTGCACCACCAAATTAATTGCATGTGCAAAACATGGGACGTGCTGGAATTTGCCCCGATGTAATGCACACACAATATTGGTGACGTTGTCCGATATCACAAATCCCCAGGAGGGTCTATTTGGGGTAAGCCATTGTGCGATGATGTCCCTCAGTTTCCGGAAGATGTTGTCAGTGGTGTGCCTCATATGGAAAGCGATGATACATAGCGTAGCCTGCCTAAAAACGAGTTGGCGTTTGCGAGATGCTGCAACTGTTGTTGTTGCTGCAGGAGGCAATACATCTTTCCAGTGGGCTGTCACAGTCATATAGTCCTTAGTCTGCCCTGTTCCACTTGTCCACATGTCCGTGGTTAAGTGGACTTTGGGTACAACTGCATTTTTTAGGATACTGAGGACACTTTTTCTGACGTCTCTGTACATTCTCTGTATCACCTGCCTAGTGAAGTGGAACCTAGATGGAAATTGGTACTGAGGACACACTACCTCAAACAATTCTCTAAGTCCCACTGCACTAATGGTGGATACCGGACACACGTCTAACACCAGCATAGCTGTCAAGGCCTCAGTTTTCCGCTTTGCAACAGGATGACTGCTGTGATATTTCATCTTCCTCACAAAGGACTTTTGGACAATCAATTGCTTAGTTGAAGTAGTACAAGTGGTCTTCCGACTTCCCCTCTGGGATGACGATCGACTCTCAACAGCAACAACAGCAGCGGCAGCAACAGCAGCAGTAGGCGTACCACTCAAGGATCCTCTGGAGGAATCCCGGTTAGGAGAGGACTCCTCAGTCTTGCCAGGACTCTCCTTGGGGATTTGTGATACCATCTTAGAATGAACAGTTCTTTGCTGTGCTTTTGCCAGCTAAACTCTTATCAATTTTCTAGCGGGAGGATGAGGGCTTCCATCGTCATGTGAAGCTGAACCACTAGTCATGAACATAGGCCAGAGCTTTAGCCATTCCTTGCCACTCCGTATCGTAAATGGCATATTGGCAAGTTTACGTTTCTCCTCAGACCATTTAAATTTTTGTTTTTGTTTTTTTACTGAACTTTGGCTTTTTGGATCTTACATGCCCTCTACTATCACACTGGGCATCAACCTTGGCAGACGACATTGATGGCATTTCATCGTCTATGTCAGGGGTGGGGAACCTTTTTTCTACCGAGGGCCATTTAAATATTTATAAAATCCTTCGGGGGCCATACAAAAATTCTCAACTTAAAAAATTACCCTGCCCCCCAGTAGGTCTGCCCCTTAGAGGTATTGTGTGTGCGCGCCGGAGGCGTGCACACCAAAAAATGGGTGTGGCCAGTTAAAATGGGACGTGATACACATATGCCCCCAATAGTGCGGTGCCAGATCCACAATTGCCCCCACAGTGCCAGGTAAACAGATGCCCCCACAGTGCCAGGTATACAAATGCCCCTCACAGTGCCAGGTATACAGATGTCCCCACAGTGCCAGGTATACAGATGTCCCCACAGTGCCAGGTATACAAATGCCCCTCACAGTGCCAGGTATACAGATGCCCCCACAGTGCCAGGTATACAAATGCCCCTCACAGTGCCAGGTATACAGATGTCCCCACAGTGCCAGGTATACAAATGCCCCTCACAGTGCCAGGTATACAGATGCCCCCACAGTGCCTGGTATACAAATGCCCCTCACATATACAGATGCCCTGCCCTGTCCCCCCTCCCCTCTGTGCTGCTTACCGTGCTGCTTTCGGCGGGACACGGAGGAGAGCGAGGCTATGTTGGGCGGCGGCGGCATGTAGGACTTGAAACCAGCCGCCGGTTCGAGAGCCAATCAGAGCTCGCGGACCGGCAGCCGTGGCTTCTGATTGGCTACCGGTCCACGAGCTCTGATTGGCTCACGAACCGGCGGCTGGTTTCAAGTCATACACGCCGCCGCTCCCACCCGACAGCCGCGCTCTCCTCCCTGTTCTGACAGCTGAGACACGCTGCCGCCGGACTGAGTGGCAGCGTGTCTCACTGACACAAGCTGGTGGGCCGGACCAAACGTCTTCGCGGGCCTTATACGGCCCGCGGGCCGGAGATTCCCCACCCCTGGTCTATGTCATGACTAGTGGCAGCAGCTTCAGCACTAGGAGGAAGTGGTTCTTTATCTTTACCTATTTTATCCTCCAAATTTTTGTTCTCCATTATTTTTCTGGAGTTATATAACAATGGCCCTCATTCCGAGTTGATCGGTCGCAAGGCGAATTTAGCAGAGTTACACACGCTAAGCCTACGCCTACTGGGAGTGTATCTTAGCTTCTTAAAATTGCGACCGGTGTATTCGCAATATTGCGATTACAAACTACTTTGCAGTTTCTGAGTAACTTCAACCTTACTCTGCCTGTGCGATCAGTTCAGTGCTTGTCGTTCCTGGTTTGACGTCACAAACACACCCAGCGTTCGCCCAGACACTCCTCCGTTTCTCCAGCCACTCCTGCGTTTTTTCCGGAAACTGTAGCGTTTTCATCCACACGCCCATAAAACGCCGTGTTTCCGCCCAGTAACACCCATTTCCTGTCAATCACATTACGATCGCCGGAGCGATGAAAAAGCCGTGAGTAAAAATACTATCTTCATTGTTAAATTACTTGGCGCAGTCGCAGTGCGAATATTGCGCATGCGTACTAAGCGGATTTTCATTGCGATGCGATGAAAAATACCGACCGATCAACTCGGAATGAGGGCCAATATGCGGTACAGGAGAGCGTACCTCTACACCACACAGGGCAAACCCTGTGAAAATTATTTGGATTAAATATTAATAACCCCTTTATTTGGAGTAAATAATATACAGCACAGGACAGCACTACTGAACTTATATGGCAGCACCACTAGACTGGACTTATACGGCAGTACCACTGGATTTATATGGCAGAATCACAGGAATTATATGGCAGAATCACTGAAATTACACGGCAGTACCACTGGACTTATACGGCAGAATCACTGGACTGGATTTATATGTCAGAACCACTGGACTTATACAGTGGTACCACTGGATTTATATGGCAGTACCACTGGATTTATATGGCAGTACCACTGGACTGGATTTATATGGCAGTATCACTGGACTTATACGCCAGTACCAATGGAATTATATGGCAGGATCAATGGGATTATACGGCAGTATCACGGGAATTATACGGCAGTACCTCTGGACTTGTATGGCAGTATCACTGGACTGGATTTATACGGCAGTATCACTGGACTGATACGCCAGAAACATTGGAATTATATGGCAGTATCACTGGAATTATACGGTAGTACCACTGGAATTATATGGCAGTACCACTGGGCATATATGGCAGTATCACTGGACAGTATTTATACGCCAGTACCACTGGATTTATACGGCATGACCACTAGACATATACGGCAGTATCACTGGAATTATACGGCAGTACCACTGGACATATACGGCAGTGTCACTGGACTGGATTTATACACCAGTACCGTTGGAATTATACGCCAGTACCACTGGAATTATACGGTAGTACATATACGGCAGTATCACTGGTCATATTTGGCAGTATCACTGGACATATACGGCAGTACCATTGGACATATACAGCAGCACAGGGACATCACCACTGGACTGATGCAGGATAACAAAGCACCACTGCAATGGACTGGACTTATACAGCAGCACTGGACATATGGCAGCAGAGGACACCACCACTGAGACTGGACTGATGCAGCACAACAGAGCACCCTATACAGCAGCACTGGACATATGGCAGCAGAGGACACCACCACTGTGACTGGACTGATGCAGCACAACACCCCACCACTGAATTGATGCAGGACACTGAGGACTTAGACACATCCTCTTTCTACACTCTCCAATGCCGGAGATGAAAATAGCGGCGACACGCGGCTCATTATATGGAATCCAAACCCCGAGAGAATCCGACATCGGGATGATGTTTTGCCTCGTACAGGTTTCCGAGTCAGGCAGGAAAACCCGAGACTCACTCGGATCCGGGCTCGGGTACTGAAGTTCGGGGAGTTCGGTTCTCAGGGAACTGAACCCGCTCATCTGTAGTGTATACTGCGACACCTGTGTATATTGCCCACATGTATATATTGCCGCACCTGTGTATAATGTGTACATGTATATACTGCTGCACCTGTGTATAATGCCCACATGTATATACTGCTGCACCTGTGTATAATGCCCACATGTGTATACTGCTGCACCTATGTATAATGTCCACATGTATATACTGCTGCACCTGTGTATAATGCCCACATGTATATATTGCTGCAGCTGTGTATAATGCGTACATGTATATACTGCTGAACCTGTGTATAATGCCCATATGTATATATTGCTGCACCTGTGTGTAATGCCCTCATGTATATACTGCTGCACTTGTGTGTAATGCACACATGTATACTGCTGCATCTGTGTATAATGCCCACATGTATATACTGCTGCACTCAGAGCCGGCCCTAACTAATATGATGCCCTAGGCAAGATTTTGGCTGGTGCCCCCTAGCACCGCCGCTAGTTCTGCAGGAGATGCCTGGCATGAGTCAGCTGGCAGCTCTGCTAACGTCGGGTGCCTTTTGTTTATGAAAATGCATCTTATTTGCATTGCTATGTGGCTAGGATACACAAGCAGCTTCTGCTGATTAAAATGATATACAGCATGCCTATATTCTGTGTGCGACTGCGGCTGTATCTGCATACGAAATGCTACATTACAGTGATTTCCAGGAATACACACAGAATATAGGCATGCCGCATATCATTTTAATCAGCAGAAGCTGCTGGTGCCCCTAAGCATACCAAATGCCCTAGGCAGTTGCCTAGTTTGCCTATGCCTAAGGCCGGCTCTGGCTGCACTTGTGTATAATGCCCACATGTATATACTGCTGCACCTGTGTATAATGCCCACATGTATATACTGCTGCACCTGTGTATAATTCCCACATGTATATACCGCTGCAACTGTGTATAATTCCCACATGATATACTGCTGCACCTGTGTATAATGCCCACATGTATATACTGCTGCACCTGTGTATAATTCCCACATGTATATGCCGCTGCAACTGTGTATAATTCCCACATGATATACTGCTGCACCTGTGTATAATGCCCACATGTATATACTGCTGCACCTGTGTATAATGCCCACATGTATATACTGCTGCATCTGTGTATAATGCCCACATGTATATACTGCTGCACCTGTATATAATTCCCACATGTACCCTTTGGCTTATATATTGTGTGTAAATATGGCTATGGTACTAGCCAGTGCCTCCTTAAGGGCCCCATACACTTTTGCGACATGTCCGTCTGACATGTCGCAGGCGATTACCCCGGCAGCCTCCCAGGGGGCAGGATCGCCCAAGATACATCGGCTGCTGCCCTTTTGCATACAATGTATCTTGGGCGATCGTCAGGGCCGTTTCTAGACAATTTGGCTCCCAGTGCGAGATTTCAAAATGCGCCCCCCCCCCCCCCCCCCCCCATTGCTATAAAAAAAAATTCCGTGCCCCCCCCCATATAGCCAGAAAAAAAGCAAGCGCGCGCCTAAGGCGCGCGCGCTCCCGACAAGGCTGTGTGGCCTGATTAAAATGGGCGTGGTCTCATTACAGTGGGCGTGGCCTCATCTGATATGTCAAAGTCAGAAAAATATCTCTATGCACACTACCATATTTGCACCTCACACAGGTCCGTGCTGCGCATGCGTACGCTCTCCCGTACGTGCGCATACTCACAGTCGCGGGCACCCACAGGCGCACGGTATGCGTATTTACGGTAGAGTTTATGTGATCGTAGCGTGCGACTCAATCATTCCATATTTTCACTATATAATGTATTTTTTAGATCATGGTCCCTTTGATAGATTCTGAAAGTTTGGTTAATATAGAATGTTCATGAACAGAGAAATCCCTCTTTGTTTGATACGAAGGGTCAGACAGGAGTAATACAGTGGTGTTTAGTATCCATCGGAAGAATATTTAATTAGAAATATTCCGGTGTTGGTTTGAAGCAGATCAATCGCTCGTGCGAATAGTTATGGACATAAGAAGTTTATGAACATTTACTTTATTTGCACTTTATTACCCATGCGGCGGGAAACCCAGTTTCCCTCCCACCTGAGCTGTTGGAAATAGTCACAGCCCACCTGTATGAATCAACCTATGACCTTTTGTTATAATGCGAAGCCGAATTCCTGTGTCCAATGAACAATGAGATTGTAGGGACCATTGAATTGCATTGTGTGTGGGGCATAAATAGAAAGGCCGATCACATCCAGCTCTCACTCTTCAACGGTTATCATTGCTGAAAATCGGGAGCTGGATGTCCAGAGGCGCATGCGATCGTTTCCTTTGTGCGTAAGTTTTTCTCCGTAATCATACTGTTTCTCTCTTGTTATTATGGGCCATATCTTTCTCTCTCTTCTCTTTCTCTCATTTTCTCTTAAACTTAATTGTATTGTATTTACTGTATAGTTACCTGGTTAGTTAGTCTATGTTATATTGTAGTGTATGATTTGTATTTGTATTAATTCTTTTGCAAGTATATCATTCAAAATATATATATATTAGGCGTTGGACCCTAAGCCTAGGTATCTGTGTATTTCTTATAGAGTTAAGTATTCTCAGAGCGTCGGTGACGCTCAAACTGCTTTTAAGCTAGTAAGGTTATACTGTGTTGCATTTACACCATATCACTACACAAAGGGTTTACTGCATAATACACTGTTTATGGTTTAGATATAAAGGTTTTACATTGTGAGCGTATGCGCCGCTGGTGATCTCCTCGTGGTCTCGAGCGGTCGCATCGTTATAGCGAATCATTACGGTAGTCGGCAGCCAATAGCGTGCCTGCCAGTGATCTCTTGGCCGTGAGCGAACGTAACGCTTGAGCGTCTCGACCACGGCTAAGCGATCGTTACGCAACGTGCGTACCCTTGCGGTACTTCATACGTAGTTAGCGTACAGTGTTCTTAGACCTCATAAAGGGTATTATATACGATAAATATTTAGCTTTATCAATTGCGGGCTCGTCCTGTCCTTCACATATCTGCACTAGGTAATTTCAGCAGACATTATCCAGCAGCAAAGGGCGGGAGATCATATTCCTCGTAGTGCTGTTTGGATAAGCGTCTGCTTCTCTTAGTAAAGGGTGCTGAAGGAATCCGGGAACCGGAGGTAAGAACAAAACAATAGTGTCTTTTTAAAACTGTTTATTTTTCTGTCTTGCGTACACACGCACGCACACATATATATCTGCATTTCCTTTTCATTGGTGTATTTTCGTATGTCACTCTCCTGTTTGCCAGTTCTATAGTTGATAAACGTATAAATTGTGTTACGGTGGATCTTTGCTTTGCGTACACGTGTCTCTAACAAAAGACTGAGACTTGCGTACGCAATCCAAGGGCCGACGCACGCAGCGTATATTACGCAACGGAGCGTACGGGTACGCCCACGTAACTCAAATCACAAGTTTTTTTTTTCTCTCCTCTCAACGCGATAAGTAGCGCCACGCGGTAAATAACGCCAGGCGATAAATCGCGCAAATCTATTTTTTTTTTAAATTCGAAATTTAAATTAATAGATCCTTCTCCTAATTTGTAACACATCTGGTCTAAAGAGAAATTTCTGCGCAGAAATAGAAATAGAAACAAAAGTGTACATGTGGTGAGTGAGTGTGGTGTATACAATTTTACAGGTTGAACCACAAGAAAAGTTGAGTTCTCGTGAGGTACATGCGTGTAAGTGACGTACATGGTGGCTAGGGAGGCATCCCTGGTTAAAACATACAATTTGAGCATTAGAGTGTAGCAGACCAGGAGGTCATACTGTAACAGACCAGGAGGTCATAGCAGACCAACAGGTTCAGGTACAGCAGACAAGGAAGTCCGCTATACAGTCCACAGGCACAACACCTAAAAGGGTTTGTGCAACACCCATATAGGCCATACAAGCTCTGGCTGAAGGAATTCGCAGCCGCAATTTTCGATTCCACTGGTCGCTCCGTACATAAGATTAGTTGCTTATGTGCTGAACGATTGTACCGCACGTAATTGTGTACATTAGTAAACCTGACCGGTACTATTTGTGTACGAAGGTCATAAACGCTATTTGTACATTCTAACGTGATTTGTGTAATTTTTTTTATTTTAAGGGAAGTTCGCTGCTCACTCAGGAACTATCCAGCAACCAATAGTTACTGGAAAGAGTAAGTGTTCTTCGGATCACCCTCACAGGTTCCAGTAAATAGAGGTTCAGGTCGCAGGGGCCCTAGGTCGAGTACGCCAGCACCATATCGGTGTGATCAGGTCGTATTGGTCGGCGTGGGCGAGTGAGTGGGGTACTCGGTAAACCGCCACCGTCAGCCTATTTTGGACATTTGGTTTGCGTAAGGGTTGGCTGGATAAAGCAACACTTTCGAACTATGGGGGCCACTTGTTCAGGTAGGGGGCGATCAACCTCGGTTCGGGTTGATTCAGTGAACCGACCAATTGGGTCGGCAAGGTATGTAATGTGTGAGAAATACGGAAGTCACACAGAAGCTTTATGTGATGAATGGGAGAGAATGACAGTACATGACGGGGAGAAATTCCCAAGAGTAGGTAGCTTCAGCACAGAAGTGTTAACGAATTTAAGGAGAAGGATATGTCTCATTAAATCAGCAAAGAGACGAATCAAGCATTATGATTATTTGCAGTTGTGGCAACAGGAGGGTGACATACAGAGAGGATTGGCTCAGGCGGTGGGATCTGGCTCAATCAGAAAACTGATAGCCACGGCCCCACTGCCACCATACATATCAGGAGAGAAATTGGTTGCGGAGAATGACGCACTAAGGTGTAACACACAAACACTTAGCAACTGTGTAAATGTTAAAGATAATGTTAACCAATTAACCAATGCAAGCATTAACCCGTGCAAGTTGTACCCTGTTTTGAACTTTCCTCAGGAGTGTGATCAAGAAGACGAATCGGCAACAATTTCAGCGCTCTCTCTAGCAGCCACCATAGCAGAGACCACAGTAGGCACAGCTCCGCCCACGAGATTAGTAACAAGGGCCCCTAGCGGAGGGATAGGTGAGGTCGTATCTACAGGTAAGTACGGCACCATACACTATGCTGAAGCCATTTCACCACAGGCTGTAGAACCCACACAGAGTGATGTTGTTAGAGTTAATCCTGTTAGGGTAATAGCTGTTCCAAATGGGAAAACTGACACATCAGGAGTCACCCCTGTGAGGAACATTGCCATGTATAGCCCATTTTCCAGAATGGAATTAAGGACCATAGTGTCTGAATTCCCTGACCCTAGAAAAGACTTAGTTGCCAGTCAAAAATACATCAGAGACTTAGGTAACACTGTAGAGCCCAACAATAAAGACTGGCAGATATTGCTGGGAGCATGTTTACCCTCCAATGTTGACGCAACTCAATTTTTAGCTGATTGCGGATTAGATCAGGATGTACCTCTTACAGATGTGTACAACAAAGATAATGTAAAAAGAATAAGCTTACAGTTAAAAGAGTATTTCCCAGCGGTAGTCAGATGGAACAAGATATTCTCCATTAAACAGAAGGAGTCAGAGACAGCTGCAGAGTATTTTCACAGAGCATTATCAGAAATGGCAAAATACACAGGCATAGAGGACATTAAAACAAACATAAACCATCGAGAAGTAGCAGTATCGGTACTGATGGATGGTTTAAAAGAATCATTAAAGACTAGGGTACAGACTACACAACCATGTTGGCGAGGTCTGTCTGTGGCTACTTTGAGAGAGGCTGCTATTGATCACGATAGGAACATCACCAGACACAGGGAACAACAAAGTGATAAGTTAATGGCAGTAAGTATACAGGCCCTGACCACAAAACAGCCTGTGTTAACATCACCAAACCCTGTGGGTAAGTCAAATGTGGTAACATGTTATTTTTGTCACAAACAGGGACACTTTGCACGAGACTGTAGATCGAGAAATGTACAAAAATCTTATCAACCCCCTAGACAACGACACGACACACGACATTGGGAGCAGGGTCCGCAGAAACGGAGTTATGAGCCACATGCAGGGGAAACAAAAAGATACCCCCCAAACAGAGATTGGCAGGCCTCTGGGAGTTCCCATTTAACCCCTTCACAGGTAGTTGCCGCCAGCGGAATTCAGGTAGGTCACCATACCCAATAGGGGTGTGGCCATACCTGTAATCTGCAGCCAGTAAAATTGATTGCAAGCCTTGGAAGTGAACCAGAAATTGCAATCAATGTAGCTGGTAAATCATTAAACTTTCTTGTAGACACAGGGGCGGCCAAATCAGTGATAAATTCGACAGTGGGCATGAGAACCACTGGTAAGACAATTCCAGCCATAGGGGTAACGGGAGTAGTCCAGCACTACCCTGTTAGCAAACCAGCCGAGATTACAGTAGGGCCGTTACATACCAAGCATTCCTTTTTGCTGGCTGCATCGGCACCGACCAATCTCCTGGGTAGAGACTTACTGTGTAAAATGGGGTGCGTCATTTATTGTACTCCTGAAGGTGTATTCTTGGACATACCTGAGAATCACGCTCAGGAAGTGCGAGACATGTTAGACATACCATTATGACAAATAGGACTCCCTCCCAAGTAGAAGAAATGACATCTCAGATACCAGAGTCACTTTGGACTAAAGATGGACAGGACACTGGATTAATGGCAAACGTAGCTCCGGTTGTTGTACAAGTAAAAGATGGTAGGATAGCTCCAAAAATCCCACAGTACCCTCTGAAGCCAGAGGTGGAGTTAGGAGTTTATCCCGTAATAGAGCGCTTGCTACAACAGGGCATTCTGGTAAGAACGTCCAGCACTGCTAATAGTCCCATCTTCCCTGTGAAAAAGAGTGGGGGGAGGGGTTACAGGCTAGTGCAGGATCTAAGGGGGATTAACAAAATAGTTGAGAGTCAGTTCCCCATAGTGCCAAATCCAGCTGTCATCCTAATGCAAATCCCTCCCACTGCGAAATTTTTCACTGTTATTGACCTCTGCTCCGCTTTCTTTTCGGTACCTCTGCACCCTGACAGTCAATATTTGTTTGCATTTACATACAGAGGAGTCCAATACACATGGACTCGATTACCACAAGGATTCATAGATAGCCCAAGTATATTTTCTCAGGCTTTGCATGATTGTTTACAGTCTTTCCAACCAGTGAGTGGATCAGTATTAATACAGTACGTGGACGATCTACTACTGTGTTCTGATTCATTGGAGGCATCCCTGAAGGATACGAAACAGCTCCTGTTTCATCTTTCAGACACAGGACACAAGGTTTCCAAAGACAAGTTGCAATTATGCCAAACTAAGGTAAAATATTTGGGACACTGTTTAACACAAGGACTGAGACACCTGACCGCTGCTAGAATTCAAGCAATTAGAGACATGACTCTGCCACAAACCCAGCAACAGATCAGAACATTTTTAGGAATGTGTGGGTATTGCCGTAATTGGATCCCAGGGTTTTCCATTTTAGCGTTACCTTTGCAGGAGATGGTCTCCTCAAACAAACCTGATCGGATTTCGCATACAGACGAGTCTGAGGCAGCATTTGAGAGACTTAAACAGTGCCTAATGCAGGCACCAGCATTAGGTATGCCGGACTATGGGAAACCCTTTGAACTATACGGAACAGAAAGTGCTGGTTGCGCGGCAGGCGTACTAACCCAAAAGCACGGTGATGCCAGCAGGCCAGTAGCATATTACAGCGCTCAGCTAGACACGGTAGCGCGATCCCTCCCCACATGCTTGCGAAGCGTTGCTGCGATAGCATTGCTAGTAACGAAAAGCGAAGACGTCGTGCTAGGTCACAACCTCACAATTCATACACCACATGCAGTGTCAGCCTTGTTAAATTCTGCCCAAACCAGGCACGTCTCATCAGCGTGGTTTACAAGATGGGAATTGGCACTAATGGCCCCCGTAAACATCACCATAAGGAGATGCAGTGCATTAAATCCTGCAACATATCTCCCAGGTGTGCCTGGACAGGCACAAAGGGTGGAGGATGAGAGTGGTGGGGAAGGAGGATTTAATACAAAGGAAGACACTCATGATTGTATGGAATATTTGACCCAAAATTTTACCACAAGGCCTGACATCAGTGACAACCCACTGGAAGACGTAGAACTTACGTTCTACACGGACGGTAGTTGTCATAGACAGTCAGACTCGGGAGACTTGTGTACTGGATACGCAGTCGTAGATGACCAAGGCACCATAGAAGCGGAACCGCTAGGCCCACCTCACTCAGCCCAGGTTGCTGAACTGGTCGCCCTAACCAGAGCATGTGAATTGGCTAAGGGAAAATCAGCCAATATCTACACCGATTCTAGATACGCATTCGGGGTAGTCCATGATTTCGGAGCCCTATGGCGCCTCAGAAATTTCATGACGGCAGCTGGTACACCGGTAGCGCATGCAGCTCACATAAAAAGGCTTCTAACAGCGATACAGGAACCCGACAGAGTGGCTGTTATCAAATGTAAAGCACATACATATAGCCAAGACCCAGTATCACTTGGTAACAGCCGAGCAGACGAAGCTGCTAAATTAGCAGCTGCTACCCCCAGACAGACAGACACCACACAACTGATGGTATTTAATACCATCAACACACAGAAGTTGTGTGAGATGCAAAATTTGTGTTCCACACAGGAAAAGGCAGTCTGGAAGGCAAAGGGATATGGCCAGGAGTCCTCAGGACTCTGGACGGATGGACATGGTAAACCAGTGGCCCCCAGAGCATATCTTCCATGTTTGGCTGAAGCAGCTCACGGGCTGACTCATCTGGGCAGGGAAGGGATGTGCAAGTTGGTAAGAGCATATTGGTGCGCCCCAGGATTCTCTTCTCATGCGAGTAAAAGAGCCATGTCATGCCTTACCTGTTTGAGAAAGAATATTGGAAAGGCAATACCTACAGAACCATCCCATATCCCACCTGCCGGCGGCCCTTTCCAGGTAATACAGATTGACTTCATTCAATTACCCCCTTGTCGAAATTTGAAATATGTACTTGTTTGTATAGATGTTTTTTCAAATTGGGTCGAAGCATTTCCGGCGGCCACAAATACCGCTATGTTTACTGCTAAGAAAATTGTGCAGGAATTTGTATGTAGATATGGTATCCCTAGAATTATCGAAAGTGATAGGGGTACCCATTTTACAGGTGATGTCTTTCAAGGAATGTGTAAATTGATGGGAATTGATAGCAAGCTGCACACTCCATACCGTCCACAGGCGAGTGCGAAAGTGGAAAGAGTGAACAGCACTATTAAAAATAAACTGAGTAAAGTGATGGCAGAAACAGGATTGACATGGCCAGAAGCTTTACCCATTGTACTGTACAGCATCAGAACCACTCCCAGGTCCCCTCTTAATCTATCTCCCTTTGAAATCTTGTTTGGTCGACAACCGCATGTCATGATTAACCCTCAGGATGATTTGAAGTGTAACAATGAAGTGACTGTAAAATACTTGATTAACATGAGTAAACAGTTAAGGAATCAAAATGATAATCTGAAGTTAGTGATTCCTGATTTACCAGATAGTAATTGTCATGACATTGAACCTGGGGATTATGTAATGATACGGAATTTTCTACGCTCAGGTTGCCTTATTGACAGATGGGAAGGACCATACCAGGTCTTATTGACTAGTACTACAGCATTGAAGGTTGCTGAGAGAGAGACTTGGGTTCATTCGTCCCACTGTAAGAAGGTCGTTGATCCAGAGAAGTCCTGTGATAAGGAACAGACGGTAGAGGTTGTATCACTAGAGTGTCTGTTCCAGGAGGACTAAGGCGGCACCTGAGCATCGAGAACCACAAGATCAAAAGCAGTTGTCGATCCCCTGTTCCCTTTTATTGTTTTTCTCCACTTCCCATCCCCTCTCCCTCAAATTATTTTTCCCCCCTTCTCATTCTTCTTCGTCTCCTCCTAAGATGGACTTGCCTCAAGAGACTGTGATCCGGATTTTCCTGTTGACCATGATGTTGACCAGAGCAGTCTGTTCCGGCGAGAGTACCATGAAGTTCGAGAGAGGTTCTGGAATGGGTTCTGATGACAGAAATGGAGGCGTAGTTTTCCGAGAACAACATAATCAACAAGCAAAGGCGAGTATCAGAAAACGATCCGATAGCATTGACCATAGAAGGAATTGTGAAGGATTGTTAGCTGAAGAAAACTGTATCTGTCGGCTTTGTAACAATGTCATTGAGGATGGGTGCATAAAGAAATGCCAATCCAGTTTTAATATCCATATGGACCGGCATCCCTTGAGTGACTATCACTCTTTAGTGGGTAGTGTGTTAAATAAAACAGATTGTTGGGTATGCTCTCAAGTACCTCAAGGTCATAGCAAATCAGGGCTAGTACCATTTCCTTTAACGTTAGGGGAGGTACTTGAGTTAAGTGGTGGGAGACCGGTGGACAGGAGGTTTAATATCTCCAGCCCTCCTAGTTTGAAGCTCCACCAATACCATGTGGATAGGTCCCTATTATGTTTTAACATCTCCAATCCCCGAAAGCCGGGAAATTGGGAAGTGTCATGGAGTAATCAAACCATGACCTTTTCACACAGAGCAGATAGAATGCCTACAGATACAGAGCTTATACGCCACATAGCCAGTAGAGGAAAATCTTTCCGGTATAGGTATACCTTAGGAAATAGGATTACGAGAGTTGGAGAGGTATCACCAGGATACTGTGCACATATCGTACAACCTGATACGTGTACTAAGCAGATGGAAGAATTAGGGTTAGGAGATTTCACATGGAAGGTGTGTAATATGATTATGTCCTACTCCGTCCCATATGTTCTCCCCGATGATGCATATTTCATATGCGGGAGAAAGGCGTATAAGTGGCTTGCCCCAAACTCTGAAGGATTGTGTTATATTGGAAAAGTATTGCCTGAAGTAATGACTGTATCACATGACAAAATGAAAGACATACACCGTGTTGCCAAAACTCCTTATACTCATACTCATTACGAGCACATCGTTAAACGGCACCTGATAGAAAGAACAGAGCACCCGGCCTCTGACATGATCAGTGAATCCACCGGGATTCAATTCTTAATCGCGTTAGATATCACTCACACCGCTAGAGGAGTGTTGAATTATAAATACATTTCTGCGCTCGCCAATTTGTTAGATAATATCACTGAAATGTATGATGACACGTTTAGGTATACTGGAAGGGAACTTCAGGCTTACAAAACAGAACTAGTCCAGCATAGAATGGTTCTTAATTACCTCACAGCAGTAACAGGCGGATATTGTGTCACACTGGCAACACAATACGGCGTGAAATGTTGCACATATATTACGAATAGCACCGAGGACCCGGTCGAGGTCATAGACCAAAAGATGGACGATATTCTCCAACTAAAGTGGGAATTTCGCAGAAGACACAATCTCACCCTTGCTGCTGTGAGTAATGAGCTGACTGGTTGGGTGTCATGGTTGAACCCGCGAAATTGGTTCTCCGGTTTAGGAGAATGGGCCCAAGGAGTTATAATGGATGTTGGGAAGTTTCTCCTATGTATCTTAGGTGTTATCATAACGATTGGTTTGATATTTAGATGCGGTCAGGCTTTAATGAGGTGCAATCATCGTACTAGGGTAATGAGTTTAAGGAGTGAGGAAACTGTAATTCCAATGGACTTGATTTACGACCCAACAGTAGAAACAATGATGTAATGAAAATGCGATTATACGGTCCGTTTCTTTCACCTGTTTTTCCGTTTCCTCCAAGGTAAAAAGACCCACTTGGACGAGGAATTTGATGAGCCGATATACAGACAACAGAGGGATTAAAGAAGAAGTTTTGACAACCTGATACACAGATTCTTGATGAACTATGCCATGGATCCCCAGTTTCCCTAGAAATTTTAAAATTACGCTAGCCCAACACTTTTGTAAATCTATGGACATTGACAGCTTTTGCTCGCACCTTATGGGCAAAAGCACAAAGAAGACTGCATTCAACAGACACCAAACAAGACCTCAATCGACGAATGTACATTTACCTGACATAGAATACCACCGCATTTACCGTAATTATGTCTTTTCTTCATTTCTACAACCCTCAGGTAATGACACACATAGTCGATAGGGAATACAGGCACAGATATCAGCAATCACATATCTCCCCCATTCATGTATCATCAACTAAAATGTGCTCCCCCATTTTGTTACAACCAAAGCCGAAAAGAGCTCGGTAAAGTTTGACAGCCCATCCACAGACCCGTACCACGGGATAAAAAGGAATTCAAATGTATACTTCGCAATACCTCGAAGCTTGATTTAAAACACGTACGGCACGATGATACATGACCCCCAAGCACGGATTCATACACAGATGCTTCTGCTATCTCACTAGGTCATACCCTTTTCCTACCATCTCCTCTCCTCCCTTACCCAACCATGTAAATGTATTAACCCCTAACATATATTTTTCTCTTTTTGAAATGTTTTCAGGAAGTGGCAGTTATTGTTGACTGCCAAAGGGTGGACTGTCAAAGTCAGAAAAATATCTCTATGCACACTACCATATTTGCACCTCACACAGGTCCGTGCTGCGCATGCGTACGCTCTCCCGTACGTGCGCATACTCCCAGTCGCGGGCACCCGCAGGCGCACGGTATGCGTATTTACGGTAGAGTTTATGTGATCGTAGCGTGCGACTCAATCATTACATATTTTCACTATATAATGTATTTTTTAGATCATGGTCCCTTTGATAGATTCTGAAAGTTTGGTTAATATAGAATGTTCATGAACAGAGAAATCCCTCTTTGTTTGATACGAAGGGTCAGACAGGAGTAATACAGTGGTGTTTAGTATCCATCGGAAAAATATTTAATTAGAAATATTCCGGTGTTGGTTTGAAGCAGATCAATCGCTCGTGCGAATAGTTATGGACATAAGAAGTTTATGAACATTTACTTTATTTGCACTTTATTACCCATGCGGCGGGAAACCCAGTTTCCCTCCCACCTGAGCTGTTGGAAATAGTCACAGCCCACCTGTATGAATCAACCTATGACCTTTTGTTATAATGCGAAGCCGAATTCCTGTGTCCAATGAACAATGAGATTGTAGGGACCATTGAATTGCATTGTGTGTGGGGCATAAATAGAAAGGCCGATCACATCCAGCTCTCACTCTTCAACGGTTATCATTGCTGAAAATCGGGAGCTGGATGTCCAGAGGCGCATGCGATCGTTTCCTTTGTGCGTAAGTTTTTCTCCGTAATCATACTGTTTCTCTCTTGTTATTATGGGCCATATCTTTCTCTCTCTTCTCTTTCTCTCATTTTCTCTTAAACTTAATTGTATTGTATTTACTGTATAGTTACCTGGTTAGTTAGTCTATGTTATATTGTAGTGTATGATTTGTATTTGTATTAATTCTTTTGCAAGTATATCATTCAAAATATATATATATATTAGGCGTTGGACCCTAAGCCTAGGTATCTGTGTATTTCTTATAGAGTTAAGTATTCTCAGAGCGTCGGTGACGCTCAAACTGCTTTTAAGCTAGTAAGGTTATACTGTGTTGCATTTACACCATATCACTACACAAAGGGTTTACTGCATAATACACTGTTTATGGTTTAGATATAAAGGTTTTACATTGTGAGCGTATGCGCCGCTGGTGATCTCCTCGTGGTCTCGAGCGGTCGCATCGCTATAGCGAATAATTACGGTAGTCGGCAGCCAATAGCGTGCCTGCCAGTGATCTCTTGGCCGTGAGCGAACGTAACGCTTGAGCGTCTCGACCACGGCTAAGCGATCGTTACGCAACGTGCGTACCCTTGCGGTACTTCATACGTAGTTAGCGTACAGTGTTCTTAGACCTCATAAAGGGTATTATATACGATAAATATTTAGCTTTATCAGATATCACACCCACCACAGGGGGAAAAAATAAAAAAGACCCCTTTTTACACATTACACCAGGCAAGTGTCCCCATTTACAAAGCGCGGCAGGCAGGTGTCCCCATTTACAAAGTGCAGCAGGCAGGTGTCCCCATTTTACAAAGTGCGGCAGGCAGGTGTCCCCATTTAACAAAGTGCGGCAGGCAGGTGTCCCCATTTAACAAAGTGCGGCAGGCAGGTGTCCCCATTTAACAAAGTGCGGCAGGCAGGTGTCCCCATTTTACACAGTACGGTAGGCAGATATCCCCATTTTACACAGTACGCAGGCAGATATCCCCATTTTACACAGTACGCAGGCAGGTGTCCCCATTTTACACAGTACGCAGGCACGTGCCCCCATTTTACACAGTACGCAGGCACGTGCCCCCATTTTACACAGTACGCAGGCACGTGCCCCCATTTTACACAGTACGCAGGCACGTGCCCCCATTTTACACAGTACGCAGGCAGGTGCCCCCATTTTAGACAGTACGCAGGCATGTGTCCCCATTTTACACAGTGCGGTAGATATCCCCATTTTACACAGTGCGGCAGGTATCCCCATTTTACACAGTGCGGCAGGTATCCCCATTTTACACAGTGCGGCAGGTATCCCCATTTTACACAGTGCGGAAGGTATCCCCATTTTACACAGTGTGGCAGGTGTCAAGTGGGGGGAGGGAGGGAGAGAGAGAGAGAGAGAGAGAGAGAGAATACTTACAACTTGCCGCTCTTCGGGTCCCGCGCGCCGGCCGCCTCCTCCTTCGATGGTTATCTCCAGTCCTCTCCTCCCTCTCTCTTCCACCCGAGCGCTCCTGCTCGGGGGGCGGGGCTTCACGGAATGACGCATTTGCGTCGTGACGTCACGACGCAATCGCGTCATTCCGCGAAGCCCCGCCCCTCGAGCAGGAGCGCTCGGGGGGAGAGAGAGGGAGGAGAGGAGTAGTCACAAAGTGCCGCGGCGGGCGCCCCGTGCGGTTGCACGGCTTGCCCGCTGCTAGAAACGGCACTGGCGATCGTGGGCGATCCCAGCCATGCCTGCGGGGTCGGACGTGATTGAATGTGCAGCACATTCAATCTGGAGGATCCGATCCGATGCTCACTGGAACGCGCATCAGATCAGAAAACCCCTCCAAAATGCCCAATTTCATTCAATATATCAGGCCGAATGCCAGAAAATCGGATTAAATTAGGCATTATCATTAGAGATGAGCGGGTTCGTTTCTCCGAGATCCGAACTCCCCCGAACTTCACCTATTTTACACGGTTCCGAGGCAGCCTCGTATCTTCACGCCTTGCTCGGTTAACCCGAACACGCCCGAAAGTCATCATCCCGCTGTCGGATTCTCGCGAGATTCGTATTCTATATAAAGAGCCGCGCGTCGCCGCCATTTTCACTCATGCATTGGAGATTGAACGGAGAGGACGTGGCTGCGTTTTCTCCCTGAAAAGCTCTGTATCTGTGCTCAGTGTGCTGCAAATATCTGTGCTCAGTGTGCTGCAAATATCTGTGCTCAGTGTGCTGCATTGTGGGGACCACCAGTATATAATTATAGTAGTACAGTACAGTAGGCCATTGCTGTATCTTGCAGCTCTGTGTCAAGTATACTATCCATATCTGTGCTGCATTATTGTGAGCAGTATATAGTAGGACAGTGCAGCATTTTGGTGACCAGCAGTATACATATAGTACAGTACAGTAGGCCATTGCTTTATCTTGCAGCTCTGTGTCAAGTATACTATCCATATCTGTGCTGCATTATTGTGAGCAGTATATAGTAGGACAGTGTAGCGTTTTGGTGACCAGCAGTATACATATAGTACAGTACAGTAGGCCATTGCTGTATCTTGCAGCTCTGTGTCACTTCTAGTATCCTGATCAGTGCTCAATATTTGCTGCATTGTTGTGACCAATATGTATACTGTACTGTGCGACGTGTGTTATACACCTGGTGATTTTATACATCCTGTAATCTGTACTGAGCGATGTGTGAGATACACCTGGGGATTATACAACCTGTATACTGTACTGTGCAACGTTTGTGATACACCTGGTGATTATACACCCTGTATACTGTACTGAGCGATGTGTGAGATACACCTGGGGATTATACACACTATATACTGTACTGTGTGATGTGTGAGATACACCTGGGGATTATACACCCTATATACTGTACTGTGCGATGTGTGTGATACACCTGGTAATTAATTATACACCCTGTATACTGTACTGTGCGATGTGTGTGATGCACCTGGTGATTATACATCCTGTAATCTGCACTGAGCGATGTGTGAGATACAGCTGGGGATTATACACCCTATATACTGTACTGAGTGATGTGTGAGATACACCTGGGGATTATACACCCTGTATACTGTACTGTGCGACGTGTGTTATACACCTGGTGATTATACATCCTGTAATCTGTACTGAGCGATGTGTGAGATACACCTGGGGATTATACACCCTATATACTGTACTGTGTGATGTGTGAGATACACCTGGGGATTATACACCCTATATACTGTACTGTGCAATGTGTGTGATACACCTGGTGATTATACACCATGTATACTGTACTGTGCGACGTGTGTTATAGACCTGGTGATAATACATCCTGTAATCTGTACTGAGCGATGTGTGAGATACACCTGGGGATTACACACCCTATATACTGTACTGTGTGATGTGTGAGATACACCTGGGGATTATACACCCTATATACTGTACTGTGCAATGTGTGTGATACACCTGGTAATTAATTATACACCCTGTATACTGTACTGTGCGACTTGTGTTATACACCTGGTGATTATACATCCTGTAATCTGTACTGAGCGATGTGCGAGATACACCTGGGGATTATACACCCTATATTATTATTATTATTATTATTATTATTATTATTATCCTTTATTTATATGGCGCCACAAGGGTTCCGCAGCACCCAATTACAGAGTACATAAATAATCAAACAGGAAAACAGCAATTTATAGTTGATGACAGTATAGGACAAGTACAGTGTAAATAAACATAGTTACATCAGCAGATGACACTGGAATAAGTATCAGGTGAAGACTGCTGGATGTGGTACAGTTGAAGATTATTAAAGTAAGACAAAGGATAAGCACATGAGGGAAGAGGGCCCTGCTCGTAAGAGTTTACAATCTAAAGGGGAGGGGTAGACAGACAGGGGTGACACAGATGGGGTACATAGAGAATGTGGAACGGAGGGTTAGGATGAGATTTGGCTGGGTTTGGTGAAGAAGTGGACCCCCAGAAGGCACAAGTCAATACTTAACATTGCAATATTTTACTGGGCTATGCAGGAGAAAATTAGAAAATAGGGGAAAATAAAAATAAAATAAAAAAGAATCGATAACTTCTACCGCTTTCAAAAAGGTCAATGGAAGCTGAAATAATGGACAACTACCTCATGGAAGCCAGATACAGTATACCAAACAGTACTTAGCAGAGTTAGGAATGAGTGCTTATGAAATACAGTAACATTTTGTCATAATATTTCAGAAACTGCATGGCTGGTCTCTTGCACTCTTTTGCTCTAATGCACCACCTGCTTTAGGATTTAAAACGTCAGTCTTCTTGGAAAGTGGTTTGTTCCTTTGTAAGGGAAAGAGAACAAACGTTCTCAAACAACGGTTTCTCAATTTCTTTTTCCTCTGGAAAGGGATTGTGGATTCGCAGGAATATCTGAGCATTTCTGTAATCAGAAAGCAGCGACTTTCTACAAATGTTTACATTAGATTATGTTTGGCAAAAAAAAAAAGTACAGAATCCCATTTAGGATGTCTTCACCAAATCGTAGACATAAATATGGAAATCGTCATCAAACTTAATGAAGTACACAGATGGTTTAGTTTCAACTTGATGAATAACCATGCCAGTCCTTTTTGAGCCATCTTCTTTGGCATATTCCACTTCCATGTCCACGAAGCTGTCCACAACCTCCCCTGGTTCTCTTTCAGCTGGAGGGGAATCATTTGAGTCTGGCATGATCCGAAGATCTCCTTCTTTATAGTCATCTAAAAGTTGATACATATATAAGACTGGGTCCTTTTCATAGGTTATTTAAAACCATGTGTTCATAATAGGTGCTCGTGCTAATACCATCCTCTGTTTCAAACATATGCTCCACTGCTTTACCAATCATTGTGTCAGCCAAATGGGCATCGCTGATTCAGGATGAGGCAACTCTGTCTGGTAGAACTTCAAGAGCAGACACCCTTTCATCCTTGTGAAGCTCAAGTCCATAGACACAATCAAACCATCATACTTTATAAGATAGAGGGAGGGATTCATTGGTACTTGATCCAGAACTGTTCCTTTCCACTGGGTTATTGGCCCACTGCCCTCATTCCACCCATGCTGTATTCTACAGCCTACAATATTTCACCTTGGCTGGGAGATTGGTTTACTTGGTCCCATATTGTTTCCATGTTTCTTATGAGATGTTCTTTTCTTGATCATATTTGCAGAAACACCTGCATGTGCTGCATCAGCTCTTGATCGCTGAGCGGCCGCCTTTCCAAATGGAGTCTTCATTCATCTGTGTATTAATGGGCAGCAGGGCTGCCGAACTAGGGTGAAAAGTGTAGTCACTCCAAGTTTGTTGTAGTCCTTCCAGTCTAGATGAAAAAGAACCCCTTCCTTTCCACCTTTCAGAAAAACTCCGACCCTCAATTGCTCTGATCAGAAGTCACTTATCTGGGGCAGATAGGATGTGTTTCCCTCCACTCCCCCTGCAGGTGATGGCTGTGGCACAGTGCTCCCCTGCGGCAAGTTGCCCCAATCCTCCTCCTTCCTCCTTTGTCAGACTCCGTCACCACCACTGTGCGCTGCTATGGAAGAGCAGCTCCCGCCTCACTCCCCCATGAACTTCCAAGCCCTCTGCTCAGACACTCCAGCGCTTGTTCCCTTCCCTCACCCCCTCCCTCTCCACACACTGCCAGATTTGGAGATGGCTGCTACTATACGGCCGCCTGTCACTCTGCTGCCAAGACCAGGCCTCGCCTTCCTGTCAAATACTGATCCCTCCAGAGCTGCATACTGTATACTGTACTGTGCGACGTGTGTTGTACACCTGGTGATTATACATCCTGTAATCTGCACTGAGCGATGTGTGAGATACACCTGGGGATTATACACCCTATATACTGTACTGAGCGATGTGTGTTATACACCTGGTGATTATACTGTACATCCTGTAATCTGTACTGAGCGATGTGTGAGATACACCTGGTAATATCTGTGCTCAGTGTGCTGCATTGTGGGGACCACCAGTATATAATTATAGCAGTACAGTACAGTAGGCCATTGCTGTATCTTGCAGCTCTGTGTCACTGCAAGTATCCATTCCATAACTGTGCTGCATTGTTGTGAGCAGTATATAGTAGAACAGTGCAGCATTTTGGTGACCAGCAGTATACATATAGTACAGTACAGTAGGCCATTGCTGTATCTTGCAGCTCCGTGTCAGACTCAGTTCTAGTATCCTGATCAGTGCTCAATATCTGCTGCATTGTTGTGACCAGTATATAGTAGTACAGTGCAGCATGGTGGTGACCACCAGTATATAGTAGTACAGTACAGTAGGTCATTGCTGTATCTTTCAGCTGTGTCACTTCTAGTATCCTGATCAGTGCTTAATATCTGTGCTCAGTGTCAGTGCTGCATTGTGGTGACCAGTATACTACAGTATAATAGTCCAGTGTCAGTTCTCCGTAGTATCATCAGTGATCAGTATAATCAGTTCTCAGTATAATCAGTGCGCTGTTAGACGTGTGCCCATTTTCTGCCATTAGTGCAGTGGGATTTAGACAATTAATGAAGTTATTGGGGTATATGCAATTGCGGTCGAATTCCGGATGGAATTCGACCTTTTTTAAATTCGACACATTTCGACAGTCGAATTCCGGCTGCCGGGGCCGGAATTCGACATATTCAATAAAAAAACGGATTCGACAGTCCCGCTGTCGAAAAACTGACCAATTGACGGATAAGTGCGTCCTGGATTCGAATTTTCCGACGGAACAAAAATGGTTAAAAAAACGTGAAAAAAATTGCGTGGGGTCCCCCCTCCTAAGCATAACCAGCCTCGGGCTCTTTGAGCCGGTCCTGGTTGTAAAAATACGGGGGGGGGGGGGAATTGACAGGCGTTCCCCCCGTATTTTTAGAACCAGCACCGGGCTCTGCGTCCGGTCCTGGTGCCAAAAATACGGAGGACAAAAAACGTAGGGGTCCCTAGTATTTTTAACACCAGCACTGGGCTCCACTAGCTGGAGAGATAATGCCATAGCCGGGGGACACTTTTACATCAGTCCCTGTTGCCGTGGCACTAAAACACCAACTAGTCACCCCTGGCCGAGGTACCATGGAGGAGTGGGGACCCCTTAAATCAAGGGGTCCCCCCTCCAGGCACCCAAGGGCCAGGGGTGAAGCCCGAGGCTGTCCCCCCCATCCATGGGCTGCGGATGGGGGGCTGATAGCCTTGTGTCAAAAAAAAGAATATTGTTTTTTTTGCAGCAGAACTATAAGTCCCAGCAAGTCTCCCCCGCAAGCTAGTACTTGGAGAACCACAAGTACCAGCATGCGAAGGGGGAAACGGGCCCGCTGGTACCTGTAGTTCTACTGCAAAAAGAATACCCAAATAAAAACAGGACACGCACACCGTGAAAGTAAAACGTTATTACATACATGTCGACACACACATACTTACCTATGTTCACACGCCGACTCTCTCCACGTCTCCAAGATAAATCCATGGGGTACCTGAAATTAAAATTATACTCACCTAAATCCAGTGTGTAATTCACGTAACTGGCAAAAAAACAAACCACATACCCGATCCACGCACTGAAAGGGGTCCCATGTTTACACATGGGACCCCTTTGCCCGAATGCTGAGACCCCCCGTGACTCCTGTCACAGAGGGTCCCTTCAGCCAATCAGTCATGGGGGGTCTCAGCATTCGGGGAAAGGGGTCCCATGTGTAAACATGGGACCCCTTTCAGTGCGTGGATCGGGTATGTGGTTTGTTTTTTTGCCAGTTACGTGAATTACACACTGGATTTAGGTGAGTATAATTTTAATTTCAGGTACCCCATGGATTCATCTTGGAGACGTGGAGAGAGACGGCGTGTGAACATAGGTAAGTATGTGTGTGTCGACATGTATGTAATAAAGTTTTACTTTCACGGTGTGCGTGTCCTGTTTTTATTTGGGTATTCTTTTTGCAGTAGAACTACAGGTACCAGCGGGCCCGTTTCCCCCTTCGCATGCTGGTACTTGTGGTTCTCCAAGTGCTAGCTTGCGGGGGAGGCTTGCTGGGACTTATAGTTCTGCTGCAAAAAAAACAATATTCTTTTTTTTGACACAAGGCTATCAGGCCCCCATCCGCAGCCCATGGATGGGGGGGACAGCCTCGGGCTTCACCCCTGGCCCTTGGGTGGCTGGAGGGGGGACCCCTTGATTTAAGGGGTCCCCACTCCTCCAGGGTACCCCGGCCATGGGTGACTAGTTGGTGTTTTAATGCCACGGCCGCAAGGACCGATATAAAAGTGTCCCCCGGCTGTGGCATTATCTCTCCAGCTACTGGAGCCCGGTGCTGGTGTTAAAAATACGGGGGACCCCTAGGTCTTTTGTCCCCCGTATTTTTGGCACTAGGACCGGACGCAGAGCCTGGTGCTGGTTCTAAAAATACAGGGGATCCCCTGTCAATTTTCCCCCCGTATTTTTACAACCAGGACCGGCTCAAAGAACCCGAGGCTGGTTATGCTTAGGAGGGGGGACCCCACGCATTTTTTTTCATGTTTTTAACCCATTCCCACCCCTTCCCAATGAAAACAATGCTCTCTCTATTTTAGTCAGTTAAAAAAAAAATATTCTTATAAAAAATATATAAATAATACTTGTGTCTCCTAATAGACAAACCAAGTACATAATCCCTTCTAATTAAAATAGATATGCTATTAGCAATTAAAAAAAAACATGTTTTTTAATTTTTTTATTAGATTCCACCAGCAAAGTGAGGCGGAATGAAATTGACGAAATTACTGTCGAAAAGCACTGTTGTCGAATCGACATTCTTCAATTGAATATACGTTTGTCGAAAAGCCGCATTTTTACCACTGCAGACATGTCGAATTTAAAAAATGTCGAATTGCAAAAAGTCGAATCTGAAACATCCGTTTTTTTGTCGAAAAGTACTGTATTGCATTGTCGAATCCAATTCGACATGTTTTTTTTGTCGAAAATGGCCTGTATTTCGACTTTTGCGGCAATTCGCCGGCAATTGCATATACCCCATTGTGCCCCCTGTACAAAATCCCATCTAGATTCCACTTTACTAGGCAGGCGATTGCGAGATTTTACCAAATAATATCAGTGATTTATAATTATTAATTACAGTGATCTTGCCAAATAATTCCAGTGATTTTGTCATTTTCTTCCAGTGATTTGGACGAATAATACCATTGATTAGAACGAATAATTCCAGTGATTTTGTCATTTTCTTCCAGTGATTTGGACCAATAATACCATTGATTAGAATGAATAATTCCTGTGATATTGAGGTGTTTGTGTCACTTAGCTTAGCCGTCCAGCGACCTTGGTGCACCTCTTTTTCTCTTTTCTTTGCATCATGTGCGTTTGGGGCCAATTTTTTTAAGTGCCATCCTGTCTGACACTGCAGTGCCACTCCTAGATGGGCCAGGTGTTTGTGTCGGCCACTTGTGTCGCTTAGCTTAGTCACACAGCGACCTTGGTGCGCCTCTTTTTTTCTTTGCATCATGTGCTGTTTGGGGACTATTTTTTTGAAGTGCCATCCTGTCTGACACTGCAGTGCCACTCCTAGATGGGCCAGGTGTTTGTGCCGCCCTCTTGGGTCGCTTAGCTTAGTCATCCAGTGACCTCGATGCAAATTTTAGGACTAAAAATAATATTGTGAGGTGTTCAGAATAGACTGGAAATGTGTGGAAATTATGGTTATTGAGGTTAATAATACTATGGGATCTAAATTACCCCCAAATTCTATGATTTAAGCTGTTTTTGAGGGGTTTTGGGGGAAAAACACCCGAATCCAAAACACACCCGAATCCGCCAAAAAAATTTCAGGGAGGTTTTGCCAAAACGCGTCCGAATCCAAAACACGGCCGTGGAACCGAATCCAAAACCAAAACCCGAAAAATTTCCGGTGCACATCACTAATTATCATCCTAGTGTATGGGGCACTTTACTCTCATTGTGGCACTGACAGGAGAAGAGAGAGAACTGAAGGGGTTAAGTGGCCTTGAGAACATGAGGGTGAGGGGCTCAGGACCAAGGTCAGAAAATCCTCACAGCCACTAGGCAGTGGATATATAGGGACAGGCATCAACAAAGGTGGGTGGTGATGAGTCCTACCTGACATATTGGATGATCAGGGTTTATATAGTGTGTGTGATGCTTAAATCAGGGGGCGATTGGGTGCCAGTGGGTGATTTTCAGCGGTGCAAGTATGCGGGTACGCTCGGGTACGGAGTACCCTTAAGAATTTGGTAGCGGGTATTACTATTATTATTGCTATATACTGTTATTATACTGGAGGCATTACTATATATTTCTATTATACTGGAGGTATCACTATATATTTCTATTATACTGGAGGTATCACTGTATATTTCTATTATACTGGAGGTATCACTATATATTTATATTACATTGGAGGCATTACTATATATTTCTATTATACTGGAGGCATTACTATATATTTCAATTATACTGGAGGTATCACTATATATTTCTATTATACTGGAGGCATTACTATATATTTCTATTATACTGGAGGCATTACTATATATTTCTATTATATTGGAGGCATTACTATATATTTCTATTATACTGAAGGTATCACTATATATTTCTATTATACTGGAGGTATCACTATATATTTATATTACATTGGAGGCATTTCTATATATTTCTATTATATTGGAGGCATTACTATATATTTCTATTATACTGGAGGTATCACTATATATTACTATTATACTGGAGGTATCACTATATATTTATATTACATTGGAGGCATTACTATATATTTCTATTATATTGGAGGCATTACTATATATTTCTATTATACTGGAGGTATCACTATATATTTCTATTATACTGGAGGTATCACTATATATTTCTATTATACTGGAGGTATCACTATATATTTCTATTATACTGGAGGCATTACTATATATTTCTATTATACTGGAGGCATTACTATATATTTCTATTATATTGGAGGCATTACTATATATTTCTATTATACTGGAGGCATTACTATATATTTCTATTATACTGGAGGCATTACTATATATTTCTATTATATTGGAGGCATTACTATATATTTCTATTATACTGGAGGCATTACTATATATTTCTATTATACTGGAGGCATCACTATATATTTCTATTATACTGGAGGCATTACTATATATTTCTATTATATTGGAGGCATTACTATATATTTCTATTATACTGGAGGCATTACTATATATTTCTATTATACTGGAGGCATTACTATATATTTCTATTATACTGGAGACATTACTATATATTTCTATTATACTGGAGACATTACTATATATTTCTATTATACTGGAGGTATCACTATATATTTCTATTAAACTGTATGTATCACTATATATTTCTATTATACTGGAGGTATCACTATATATTTCTATTATACTGGAGGTATCACTATATATTTCTATTATACTGGAGGTATCACTATATATTTCTATTATATTGGAGGCATTACTATATATTTTTAGCCTTGCTTCCAGATTCCCACCAAAAAAGGGGCTGTCGTGTGGCCACGCCACTAGTGTCATGTAGCCACTCCAACTAGCAGTATGTGGCCACGCCCCCTCACAGCACATGACGACGCCCATTTTTCAGCACTCAGTACCACTAAGAAAATATTTTTACTTGCACCAATGGTGATTTTCTTTCACACTGTGTAACTCTCATAAGAAGAACGGAATGACTGAGATAGGAATGGAGAGGGTTAAACATCCATGGGCTGGGGATGACTCTCTGGGGACATGTGATCAGACATCCAATAGGGATACAGGTTGGCAGGATCTAGCTGGTTGAAATTGCTGGGGAAGAGGAGGAGCTTCCTCTTTTTCTGGTGCTTTGACATGGGTAAGTCCTGTGCTGTTTCCTGTCATTACTGCTAGTCAGTGCTAAGTTTAGTTTTGCTGTGTAAATTACCTTGTGCTCACATTTTGCATTATTGTATCTGGACTTACCCCTCCTGCTGCTCTGCACTGCTCCATGGCGCCTCCTCGCCCCTGGCGTCCCCTCCATGTCCCGGCCTGCTACAGCGCCGGCCCTGCTTCCAGCCTGGTTGCAGCCTGCGATGCCTCCCTGCTCTCCTCCCCTGCTCCGCCTGCTGCTCCCACGCCCGCGTTGACACAGGCGGGTGTTGTGGTTGTGGCCGCTACTTCCCCGCCCTCTGCACCTGCTCCCAACCTTGCTGGATGGAGCGGGGTGCGGTGGGGGGTGGACGGCAGGGGGGGCGTCCGGCCGTGCGGCTGCCACTGACCGGGCTCTAGCTGTGGCTTCAGCACGTTGGAGGGCTCGGCACCGGCATCCTACAGCTGGAGAGCGTATGTGCAGCACCTCGCCTCATGGTGCTGGGGGGCCTTGTTCTCGCGTCTCCTCGGGTTCCCGCAGGACTGTGGGACCCGGGGGGCGTGGCAGCAGAGCGGGAATTGTGAGTGGGCGTTCTGGGGCTCCTGCTGCCAGTGATGTTCAGGGGGGTGTTGTGGCTGCGAGTGATGGCGGCCATGTTGGTGGGCGGCGGCCTGGAGCTGCCGGCGCTGCTGTACACAGTCCTCTCGTGGCTCCCATGACACTGCGGCTGTGTTGTCCTCTCTGGTCACTGCACCCTCTGCCTCTGGCCAAGCGGGCAGGGGCCATAGGGCTGCTAGGGTGGTTTCTAGTGATCAGGCTGGCGGTGCGGCGGGTCCGTCTCCTGCAGCTTTTGACCCCTCACAGTTTTCCGCTGCCTTTTCGGCAATGGCGGCTGCTCTAGCTCCTTTCATGTCCGCCATGTTGTCGAGCTCGGACGGCCCTGTCCATAGGGGGCGGGGTTCCAGGGATGCTGCGGGGAGTGCTACTCCTGGGGTCTCCTGGTTTTGGGGGACTGGTAGGGGCTCGAAGTCGGCTATGGCCCATTCGGTTGGTGGTGCTGGGGCAGGTGCTCGGGCTCCGCCGGCCCTGGTGGACATATCTTTGTTTCCCGTCTCCGGGGCTCCGGGTCGGATTTTCTTTGTTTTTCAGATTCCGGAGGATGTTTGAGTGTGAGGCCGGACAGCGAGCACCTGGGTCGGTCTGCCAGAAGCATCAGGTGAGGGATCCAGGGAGTCTGTCCTGGTTCTGTTGCACGCTTCTTCCTCTTCCGGCTCTCGCGCCAGCTCCTCTTCCTCGTCCTCCTCCTCTCTCGGTTCTTCTATCAGCAGCACTGCGCGAGCCCCTAGGCGTGCAGCTAAGTATGCGAAGAAGGAGGCTGGCAAGCACGTCCAACGTGCTAAGCGCAAGAGGGCGGCTGAGCTTTCCCGCAGGGATAGGAAACGGTGTAACCTGCCTGATGTCATCCATTGTGACTACACAACTGTATTGCGAGGGTTGCTTGAGAGCTGCCGTAAAAAGATTCAGATGGGCGACTTTGTTGATATGTTCACGTTGACTGACGAGGCTAAGAAAGAGTTTAAAGCTGCCAAGGCGTAAGGGGGTGTTGTTGTGGAGGATTTTTAAGTCGTATGATACTTGGTTGGTTGGGTTTTGCGTCTTCGCAGCCTGTTATTTGGAGGATCGTCCTGGTGAACATATCAACATAATCCGCTACATACACCATCGCAAGTATCTGGGCATCGCCTGGGGAGTGTATGACGACCAGTTTAGGCACAAGCAGGATTGTTTGAGGATCATGGACTTCAGTTGTTAGGATGTTGAGGTGTGGATGGAGGTTTCCATGGCGCAACTGAGCGAAGGGGTGGGCCAGCGGCCTCCCGCTGTTACGTGCACTGTACTCGGTACTCTGGGAACAGGGTGGACAAGCTCCGAGTACAGGAATGTAATGCTGCAATACGGAGCTCGGCAGCAACCCCTAAAGAGCCCTGACTCCATTGTCTCACTCTCGTGATCAGCTTACGCCTGCGAGACTATGGTTTCTTGGGCCCACGGCAGCCGCATTTGAAGGGCGGATTATGTCTGCCCAACTCCGATGCCCCTCGGTCTTAGTTGCAGACAAGGCGTAAACTGAGATGGGGCGATGACAAGGGGAACCTTTAACTAAAGACAGAAATACAAAGTTAGGGGCGCTACAGAACTAAATGAAAGTATGTGCGGCTCTGCCGCCAAGATAAACAACAACAAAGGCAGTGCTGCCCAAATGCCTACATGACACTGTCGTATACTGGTGAGGACAGCCAACGCAGAATCCTCTGCAGAAACTCCAAAACAAATATAACGGAAAAATACGGCCAAGGCCGTAAGGTGCGGACAAGCCGCTACTCACGGCACCGGTGTGAATACAAGCAGATGGATGGGAACCCCAAATCCACAGACACAGGCTCACAGGACCGGAAGGCTGGCAGGATTCCGACAACAGACCACTGGACACCAAGACACAGGATTACTGGATCAAGGATAAGCAAATTCCAGGATTCCAGGACAGGAACGCTCCAGGGCAGGAAGCAGTCCACCAGAAGCTGACAGGTTCTCACTGAGGGTAGGAATGCAGGTGGACAGTAGTAAACTCCAGATTCTGCCAGAACTGAATATGCAGGATTCCACTATAAAACAAGGTCTGGACACCGATACAATATAGGACATGAAACAAGCCAGGAACATACAGGTATCTTTTACAAACGTCTATCACCAGCTCAGAACTGCATAGCTAGCTAGGTAATAAGGGAACATGCCCCAATCAGGATGGCTGGAGGCCAGGCACACTGTAATGACCAAAAAAGTTGCAGGTGAGAGTAACATAGAACAGAATTATCAAGTAACAAGTTTGCGTTCCAGATACAGGAAATGGTTCCGCGATCACGTGATCGGGAACCTTTTTTCACAATCATTGAATTCATTTAAAATAGGCTTTATATTAATAAAAACCTTACGAATTATTATTTTAGTCCTAGTGTCTGTCACTATTTATGGAAACTGGATAGAATTTCATTTTTAACATTATCTAAATGTTCTTAATCTGTCACACCTGTTCTGTATGGGCTATTAGCACTGCTATATAAAGGGCACCCAGTCACTGCATTACAATCACCTTGATAAAGCTGTGCTAAACAGCGAAACGCGTCGGTGGACTAGCTGGACTCTGATTCTTCATCCCAATACTAACGCCTAGAAGTCGGATATAGGAACCTATCTCATCAGCGATTTGGACATCTGCACCATTGGACCTGAGCTACAAATTGGACCAAGCAGCGTCTTGAACCTAGCTACGTAAGGTCATTCCAACTACAGTTTTCACTTTTCCATTCGCTATTATTGTTCCTGGACTGTGGCAAAAAACCTTTAGGATGAACTGTCTCATTTGAGTACCGGCTAACTATATACATACTATAAAGTATACAGGACTTTTTAAATCTTTGCAGTGCTATGCTATGCCCTAATTTTAATATACATATTTCTTTTTAATCATCTGTTGCAACAGTAATTATTATTATCAATTTTTCATATCACATTATTAAAATTGTGAGAAATTTCCTATCCAGTTTCCCAGCGCTTATTTTTGTTTATTGTTAACATAGAACAGAGCCAGATTGCAGTACAGAGACTCACCACATAATGATCAATTATCAAACAGGTGAGGCTAAACACATAGACACAGGCTGCAATTACACCGACTCCCCACCGGTGACCGACAAGAATCTTCTAAACCAGTGTAATGGAAATCCTGGCATGCAAACAGAACAATAATACAAAACACATAAACGGAAAGCAAACAGGAATGAACCACTGCTTGTGGTTCATAACACCCGCAGACCCTGTTCTTGTTGCCCCCGGGGGGGTCTTGGACCTTTGGGGACGCTCCACAAGCACGGCGGGTCAGGGCGCCTAGGCGGGCGCAAGGGCCGGGACAGGCTAAAGGCAAATGCTTTGCCTTCAATAACTCCATGTGTCCTGTTGGACAACTGTGTCGTTTTCGTCACCTCTGCTTGCATTGTGGCGGTGCCCACCCAGCCTCCAGCTGCTTTCATGGTGGGCGCTCTGCCCCGAGAGCGGGTAATCCCATTCCTGCCAAGCCCGCTGCCACAGCTACATCTACATAGGGCTCCCACCCTGATTCGGCTGGAAGCTATGGGTAAGTGGTTGTCCTGGTATGTGGATCAGGATGTTGCTAGTTTCCTTTTTGATGGTTTTAGTTTCGGTTTTCGGTTGCACGTCTGGTGGGGTGGATCGTGTTGGCTCATATCGGAACCTGCGGTCAACCTGGTACTTTCCCGACATACTGCGTGTCAAGGTAGATAAGGAGATCCAGCTTGGCCACATGGTGGGTCCTTTTTCTCAGCCCCCATTGGAGGACTTGATTATTTCTCCGATGGGTGTTGGTCCGAAGAAGGCTCCTGGTAAGTTTCGGCTCATTCAACATCTTTCTTACCCGTATGGGCGCTCCGTCAACGACACCATTCCCTCCGATTATTGCTCGGTGGGCTATCAGTCATTTGAGGATGCTCACGATATGGTTTGGACCTACGGGCCCGGGTCGCTCATGGCTAAGATTGATGTTGAATCGGCTTTTCGGCTGCTCCCGCTTCACCCTGATTCTTTTCGGTTTATAAGCTTCCGCATCGGGGACGAATATTTAATTGTTAAGTGCTTGCCAGTGGTATGCTCTGTTTCCTGTGCCTTTTTTGAGAAGTTCAGTTCCTTTTTGCATTGGTGTGTGGAGTTTTCATCAGGTGGCCGGGGTCTTGCTCATTACTTGGACGATTTCCTGTGCGTTGGCCCGGCGAGTTCTGTTCGTTGCTCCAAGCTACTTTTTAGTTTACAAGCATTGTTTTATCCTTTTGGTGTTCCTATCGCGTCAGAGAAGACCGAGGGCCCCATTTCCTATTTGTCTTTTTTGGAGATCCAAATTGACACTGTGGCGGGCTGTTGCAGCCTCTCTGGGGATAAGGTGGAGAAGTTGCACGAGTGCATTCTGCTGTGTGTTGCTGCGCGTAAGGTTACTCTTCGGCAGGCCCAATCGTTTTTGGGCCTGTTGAAATTTGCCTGCAGAGTTATCCCTATGGGCAGGCTTTTTTGCTGTAAATTGGAACGAGCCACCGCGGGTGTCGCCAGGTTGCATCACTTGATTAGGTTGTCGTCCGAGATAAAGCGAGATCTGGCCGTTTGGGCTTCGTTTCTGGACTACTTTAATGGTGTTCGGATCTGGTTGGCTCCCATGGTCGATAATTCTAGCCTGCAGTTGTTAACGGACGCAGAGGGTTCTGTTGGTTTTGGATCTTTTCTGGTGGGTTCTTGGTGCCCTGCTTCATGTCCCCGGTGTTAGTTTGAGAGAGGTCTGACTAGGGATCTTTTGCTGTTGGAGCTCTTTCCTATCATAGTGGCTATGGAAATTTGGGGCGAATAATTGCACATTCGCAGCATCCTGTTCAGGTGTGATGACCTGGGCGTGGTGCACGCGATCAATAATCAGCGGGCCAAATCCTTCTGGTTTTGCGAGTCTTGGCCCAGTTGATGCTGCAATGCTTGCATTACAATGTGCACTTTCAAGCGCAGAATGTCTCCGGTGTGGATAACGGTGTGGCTGATGCATTATCTCGGTGGCGATGGGATACATTCCGTGTGCTTACACCTCTTGCTGAAGTTTTTGCTGTTCTCTGCCCCAGTTATGTTTGGCAGGCCTTGGAGGGGTTAGCAGAGCATTCCATCGCCCTGACTACCCTTCTGGCGTATCGGCAGACCTGGACAGAATGGGAAGCTTTCTCCGGGGGCTTTCAGGTAAGAGCGGGCATCGTCGGATGCTTTCCTTTATTTGGCAGCTCTATGTCTCTGGGAGATCCAGAGCTATGGCCTCCCGTTACCTGGCCTGCAAAGATTAAGGGTGCTCCCGATTTTACTAAGAGTTTTTTGGTTGCTAAAGCCATGAAAGGTTGGGAGTGGGTAGTTCGGGTTCCCCCGGATAGCAGGCCTCCCCTTGACGCATTGCTTCTCCCCACTGTACTGGGTGTGGTTGAGGGTGTGGCTGACTCTGCATTTGAGTCCTTGCTGATTCATTTGGCTTTTTCCATGGCTTACTACGGCACTTTTCGGGTTTCGGAGCTGGTTGCGCCCTCCAAGACGTTGCATGCGGTTTTGCTTCGTTCGGATGTCCGCCTTGACGGTAGGATTAGGCGGTCTAAGACGAATCAGATGTCTCGTGGGAAATGGGTTTCCTTGGGTCCCTCATTGTCCTCAAGCATCTGTCCAATGTCTCTTGCTGTTCATTATGCCTCGGTCAGGTCTACCTCGGAGGGATTTCAGTTGTTGCACTATGACGGCTCGCCTCTAACTAAATACCAGTTTAGTTGGATGCTGCGTCGCTGCCTTTCCAGTGTTGACCTTTCCCCTCGTGACTTTGGTACTCACTCCTTTCATATCGGTGCGGCTACGGCGGCGGCGGCGGCCGGTTTGCCCGTTAGCGATATCAAAGTTTTGGGTCATTGGCGCTCTACCAGTTATAAGCGTTATATCAGGCCCGATCTGTTGTGTCAATGTTTTGCTGTGGTTTTCTTGTTTATGTCATGTTCTGGTTGTTTGTTGTTTGTGTTTTTCTTCCCCTGTCCATCCTACTCGGGGATTAGCTACACACCGCTGCTGGCGGCAGTGTGTCCGGAGTTTTTAATGATTTTTTACCTGGACTGACGGGCTTAATTCAGCTTCCTCTTTGATTTGGCTAATTGGCTCCAATTATACGTTCCTCAGCAGGTTTTACGTTTTTTCCTCCTGTCCCTCCCCCTTTATTTTGTTTGTATTATTTCCCCTTTGTGTGTTTCTGTTGCTTCATATTGGCTAGAAGCTGGTCACCTGTGTCACTGTGGTGTACTTTGCTAAATTTTTCTTTTGGCAGATCCTCCTACATAGTCTACCGGTATGGTCTCCTATTACATGTCGATACTAACCTATTTTTATTCTTTTTTCCCTTCCCTATAGGTTTGGTGGGTGATAGGTGCAAGGTCTGGGTGGTAGGCCACTCCTTTATGTTCTGGGTGGCTAGATTTGTTGCCTCTGGTGAGTCACCTGTCTTTCCTAGCACTGATGCAGTGAGGTGGTTGGGTGTCAGAGGAATGCAGTGGAGTGCTTTGAAGGCATTTTTACTGGAAAAGGTCCGGTGTCATGGGTTGCCCAAGGTATTGGGTCTTCATTTAGGTGGCAACGACCTGGGGAAGATGTCGCAATTGGAGTTGTGTGGTATGATCTTGGAGGATTTTGCACTCGTTAAGAAGGCGTGGCCTTCTTGCATTTTGATATGGTCTTTTATAGTGCCTAGGTTGTGTTGGCGAGGTGCCACGGACTGTCGAGCGATTGATGAGGCCAGAAAAAAGCTTAATTCGGCTTGGCCAAGTGGGTGCTGGATGCTGGTGGTGTGATTGTGCCACGTGAGAAAATCAGGTTTAGGTATCGCTATCTTTTCCACCCTTATGGAGTACACTTGGATAGGGAAGGTTTGTGTTAATTTTTTCTGGAGGATCTTTTTGTTGGTGTGTCTTCGGTTTGGTAGGTGTTGTGGTGGCAGGGCGAAATTGCTAGGTCAGGAACTTCGCTTTGGCGGGAAAGAACGAAAGATTAATTGTTTTTAGGTTGGTTTGTTAGGTGTTGTGGTGGCGGAGCGAAGTTGCTAGGTCAGGAACTTTGCTTTGGCGGGAAAGAACGACAGATTAATTGTTTTTAGGTCTTATCTAGATGTTTTTAATGATTATTTCAGGTTTGGTTGGTGTGCTCACATTTGTTGACTATATGCATCTGCTGGATCACCCGGTCGGGGACAGCGACACCACCCGGACGGGTGGTTAGTCAAGGTATAAGGTGGAGTGGATACCGTTTGTTGTTTTAGGCTGAGTTTTTAAGTTGGTACAGTTGTACGGGTTGGGGGTAGAAGTTAGCTGTTCTTTCTTGGCCACCACTAGTTAATCTTTATTCAGACATTTTTAGTTATAAGTTATTGAATAAATCAGCTAACAATTTCTGCCAAATCTAAGTCTCCGAGTCTTTATTTTAGAGTTAAGTTAAGTGTTAAGGGTTTAGTGAATGCACAGAGTTATCCATCAGCCGTTAGGATGTTTATGAAACATTCCAGTTTAAAAACTTGACTCTGAAATCCTGCGAGAAGTCGCATGCGATTTACGTTTGGAACTAAAAACTCAGACCCTATTACACTGTGCGAATTAAAGTTCTCTAATTGTTGGCAAAGGATTCTGTGATATGTATCAATTCAGCCCATAAGTAACAGTAGTCTGAGGGGAGACGTATCACCATTTATTGTCATTGCTTGGTACAATCACCATTCATCATAACAGCAATACAGACAGATACAAATATTCTGTTGATAAAGTATTTTCTTAGTCACCAACATGACCTAGTCTAGCAGCGGTACTCCCAGTGGAGAGGGTATCCGGATGATTGGTCAACAGGTTCAAAAGGTTGACGTGATAATGGTCGACACACAAATGGCTGACACATTTTTGGAGGGTATTTTACATGTTGACTATACGGCTTGCAAGGACTGGGTAACACTCTCTTGTCTTGCTGGTTACTATACCGGATTTGTTGATATTTTATAATAGTTTGCATCCGGTGACTGGGGGCAGAATGTACTAAAGGAAAAATGCAGTAAAACCCCCTGTTTTACTGCATTTTCAAATGTACTAAGACCCGGCCGCCTGCTTTTCGATGCGGAGGGTATCGCCATCTTTTTATGGCGATACCCTATGGAAGCCTATGGGCTTCTTACCATATCCCGTTGCACCCGCCACCCAGCGCCGCTAACGCTGACCCCCCCCCCCCCCCCCAATGCCTGCATGCAGGCAGCTCCAATCACAGTCCCGATCCAAACCTCCTCCTCCCCCAAGAACACAGCCATCTGCACTTCCGGCTGCAGGGAGGAGCCAGGGCATAGTTACCTACTTTGCTGCCTCCTCCTCCGGGAGGAGGCAGCATTGTAGGTGTATGGGGGGCGTGGCCGGCACAGGATAGGTGGTCTGGGGGCGTGGCAGGCAGCAGGATGGGCGGTCCGTGGGCGTAACATCATGGTCGCGTCATCGTGACTCCGCACCCCGCTGTGCTGTGCCGAGAAACGAGCCGCTGCATAGCGGGGGGCGGAGCTACGGTGACGCGATTCAGCGCGAATCGCGTCATCGGATGCCCTCGGGCCGCCCGAGGGGGAAAGCGGGAGGCTTGCCCACCTTTCCGGGGGGCTGGGAGGGTCACCCGATTTTCGTGAGCCTCCCGGCCATTCCGGGAGGGTAGGCAAGTATGAGCCAGGGACTGACAGCAGACGTCATTTCCCGGTGCAGGGAGCTGACGCAGACCCCTTTAAATTGTAAATCCTAATTTTCAGTGGACTAAGTGGATGGATATTACCCTCATCATTTATTTACAATAGACTGGTCTATAGTGATTACAGAGTTAATTACCTGATTTAAGACATGTTTCTATTATATTTTCTGTGATGTTCTGCTGTGTTTGCATTGAATAATGTAATGTTCTCTTTAACCAATCCACATTGTTTTCATCTATTTTTATTGCACTACTTGTGTTTCCATTTATTGTGCACATATTTTTATTAAAGACGTTTAACACACTCCTTTGAATAGCAACTATTGGAGCGCCGGGAGGCGGTCAATTTACCGGCTGTTGGGATCTCAGCTGTCAGGATACCGAGGCCATAATCCCGACACCCGGTGAAATACCAGCGGTCGGAATGCCGACCGCCAGCTGGAATGCCCACTTGGCCGTTAGTCCACGTGGAGGAATATAACCCTGTGGCGACCAAAGATTGCCACTGGGCCCGAAGCCAGATGTTGGTTTTCCACCGTCGGTCTCCTGAGCACCGGGATCCCGACAGCCAGGATATCATACAGATCCCGCGGCGCCTACGTGGCCTTTTGTTGTTTAGACCTTAGTACCTGTTGACCTTACCCACTGTCTACCTTTTAACTGCCAACCTTTTGTCTCTGTTGACCTTTGAACTTTTTCGACCATATAGTGTTGACCTAATGACTGTCTACCTAGACACTGTAGATCTTTTATACCACCCCCAGCGGAGAGACTGATTGCTACTGTATATCTGTATGTATTTATATAAAGGAATGGATCTGCTGCAATTCCCCTCTTACACTGGTTGCCCCCTGACACTGAAAATGACATTTACTAAGATTTGTGCTAAATTAATGCGAAGACAGAACCATTTCCAGAAGCGGCTGAGGGAGCAAATCTTGTCCAGTAATTTTTATTTATAAGAAAAAATAAATAAGTGCCACATCTGCCCCCTGATTTATTATGCAACATGGTTGCAACACCGGTGGAGCTTCTGACCTTTTCCTCCAGCAAGTATTTATTGTAGGCAGGCAAAGAGAATAGTTTCACACAAGGTCTAGCGTAGCTTTTCAGTCGCACTGCTGGCCCCAGAGTGATTGACAGGAAGAGGGCGTTTCTGGGTGTCAACTGACCGCTTTTAGGGAGTGATCGGAAAAACGTAGACTTGCCAGAAAAAACGCAGGCGTGGCTGGGCGAACACAGGGCGTGTTCGTGACGTCAAAACAGGAACTGAATGGTCTGAAGTGATCGCAAGCGCTGATTAGGTCTGGAGCTACTCTGAAACTGCACAAAAAAATTTTGTAGCCGCTCTGCGATCCTTTCGTTTGCACTTCTGCTAAGCTAAAATACACTCCCAGTGGGCGGCGGCATAGCGTTTGCACGGCTGCTAAAAACTGCTAGCGAGCGAACAACTCGGAATGAGGGCCAATGTCCCTAAGGTCAGTGGGTTTGTCAAAGTTTGGAAGCCAATCAATTATTTAGAATACAATGCAGGTGGCATGCTATCAGTGGTGTACAGGTGCAGGGTGTGCAGTGCAATAGGGATATCGCGAATGCGCAATAGGAAAATGGCCGGGAAAATGGCTGGCATGAATGGGCAGCAGACTGTAGCATAGCACCGGATTCTACTAGTGCTCACTATAGCGCTGCCGGATAGGGAGGAGGGATGCCTGGACGGAGACTGGACACGGGCCCCATCCCCACTTAATACCCCACTGCATGCTATAAGTGTCTTTCCGCCTCCTTTGACCATGCTTTGCCTCCTTGTTTAATGGATAGGCCTCATCCATCGAGCAGGGCACTTCGCTCAGCTCATCCATCCGGCACGATCCTGGCTGCAGAAAGTAAAGTATATACACAGGGGAGAATGACGTGCATGTGCTCTAAAATAATGCCACTGAGTGGTTTAAGTTTCACTGGAGCGGAATTAGGAAAGTTGCAATGTGTTCAGTTGATTATAAATATCATTCCTTTGTCCGTGTAGTTGCTGGGGGAAATAAAAGAAATAAAGGCAGCAGTTAATAAGACATGACATGTTGCAATACAAATGCCAGATACTACTTTATAGTCATTGTTATCTCGACCCATTCTTCATCTCCCTCACCCAACGCTGAACGCATTAATAATACATGATACCAGAGCCATTTTTTGCGGCCGAGACACTTTGTAGCTCCTTTTGCTCCCCCTCCTCCCTCTTCCCCAGTACTCCACTAAGGGGGCGGACGTTCTCAGAATGACGTTGTTGCGTTGTGACGTGACGACACAACTGCATCATTTTGTGAAACGCTGCCCCCCCCCCCCCCGAGCGGAGTACTATGGACAAGAGTATTATCTATACACCCTTGGCATTGAGCATTACCCTTGGCAACGAGCAATACCTATACACCCTTGGCATTGAGCATTACCCTTGGCAACGAGCAATACCTATACACCCTTGGCATTGAGCATTACCCTTGGCAACGAGCAATACCTATACACCCTTGTCAATGAGCATTACCCTTGGCAAAATGCATTACCCTTGGCAACATGCATTACCCTTGGTAACAAGCATTACCCTTGGAAATGAGCGTGGATCCCAGAGCATGAAACCCTGGCAACGAGCATGACACCCAGCGCGTGAAACCCTTGGCAAAGAGCAGGTAATTCAAAAGTAATTGGAAGCTTTACTCTAGGGCATAATGTATCACGGGCATTGCGGCGTGTGGCATAATATGGTGCAGGGGGCATGATATGGTGCAAGGGGCATTACTGTGTTGGGCTTAATATGGTGGAATGTTTTGTTTTTTTCTGTGGTGGCCGAGGTCTGTTGTTGCAGGGTCAAAAACTGAAGCATAAGGTAGTCTTTTCCTGAAAGGCCACGCCCATTTTAGTGAGCCACGCAAAAAACTTTTTTGATGTCTATGGGGGGGGCGCATTTTTTAATGTCTATGGGGGAGGGGCACATTTTTGAATGTCTATGTGGGTGGGGCGCATTTTTTTCTGTTTATGGGGGTGGGGCGCATTTTTTTAATGCTTACACTGGGAACCAAATTGTCTAGATACAGCCCTGCATGATACCACAGCCAATATTAGAAAAATCTGGACTTGAGGCCAAACTTTCTTTAGCCACAATAAAGCTCCACCTTAGCTCTAAAATACAGACCCTAACATTGCACACCGACTGGTACCCCCCCACCCCTCCTCCAACCCCCCCATTTTCTTACTCTTTACAACCCAAACCCCCCCCCACACACACACACACACAACCACCACCACAGGACCATACATGCTTTGTCCAATTGTATACATATGATGAGCATTCCCTTTGCAGTATGCTGGAATCCAGAGTTGACTGTCTAACGATCGTTTCCTCACCAACTCTAGCTACCTAATTTCAGCTGAATGTATACATGTTCATCTTTACTCACCGTATATTATCTTTTCCTATATACTTGTTATTGTATTCTATATGTATAGTACAAAAAAAAAAAAAACTTTTTTCATTTAAAGTTTTTAAAAATAGGTTCGGAGGTATGCTATAGGCGTTGTATACTGCTCTTATGTGAGTTCCTACTGTAGGTGTTATATACTACTCTTATGTAAGTTTGTACTATAGACATTATATACTACTCTTATGTGGGGTTCCTACTGTACTGTAGGCATTGCATATTACTCTTATGTAAGTTCCTACTGTAGGTGTTATATACTACTCTTATGAGTTTACTACTGTAGGTGTTGTATACTACTCTTATGTGATTTCCCAACTGTAGGCATTGTATACTTCTCTTACTGTTTCATACTGTAGGCATTGTTTACTACTGTTATGTGAGGACATACACAAAGCAATGGTGCCCCTACAGGACAAACACATAGCAATGGTGCCCCGTCAGGACATACACATAGCAATGATGCCTCTACAGGACACACACATAGCAATGGTGCCCCTACAGGACATACACATAGCAATGGTGCCCCTACAGGACAAACACATAGCAATGGTGCCCCTACAGGACAAACACATAGCAATGGTGCCCTACTGGACAAACACATAGCAATAGTGCCCCTACAGGACATACACATAGAAATGGTGCTCCCTACGGGATGTACACATAGCAATTGTGCCCCTACAGGACATACACATAGCAATGGTACCCCCTACAGGACATACACATAGCAATTATGCCCCTACAGGACACACACATAGCAATGGTGCCCCTACAGGACAAACACATTGCAATGGTGCTCTTAGAGGACAAACACATAGCAATGGTGCCCTACCGGACAAACACATAGCAATGGTGCCCCTACAGGACAAACACATAGCAATGTTGCCCCTACAGGACATACACATAGCAATGGTACCCCCTACAGGACATACACATAGCAATGGTACCCCCCTACAGGTCATATACATAGCATTGGTGCCCCTACAGGACATACATATAGCAATGGTACCCACTACAGGACATACATATAGCAATGGTGCCCCTACAGGACATACATATAGCAATGGTGCCTCTACAGGACATACACATAGCAATGGTACCCCCTACAGGACATATACATAGCACTGGTGCTCCTACAGGACATACATATAGCTATGGTGCCCCTACAGGACATACACATAGCAATGGTGCCTCTACAGGACATACACATAGCAATGGTGCCTCTACAGGACATACACATAGGTGCTACACTGTAATTCCATGTGAGGAATCCCTGCACTCAGCAGTACATGGCCATTCTTCTTACTGTACTTCTGGCTTCATATTTCCAAACAGTGAATCTTTGACATTTCCGTGCTGTAAACTTGCCACAGCATGTTTCTCATTCCACAACATAAAGCCAGGTGCATATTACAGTATGTGACTTACCTCATATGTAGGTTCATTTCCAGGTGCATTGTTCTTCTGTTTATCTAGTTTTTCTGAAGGATAAAGAGTCTATGTATTAGGAGACCGTGCTGTCACATTGGGTATAGACAAAATTGTAATGAAACCTTTGATTCCATCTTTCTTCTTTAATGATACATTATTTACACATAGTAAACTGCAATAATGGGTTTAAAGTCAATTGTCCAGAAAAGTCATTAGATTGCATCATGAACATGACCCATGGAGTCCTAAACCTTCATCCATCTACTCATCTCTATGACTTTAGTCTTTGCTATGAATGTATATTGTTTAGCTTATTATAGTACATACAATATTGCGCTGCTCACTGATTTAGGTATAGTAGTATATTTACCAAGCGCAGTGGCGGAACTTGTGAGTGGTGGGCCCAAGTGCAAAAATATATGATTAATTCTAAAAAAAAAAAAATTCATATTACGGACAAAAAGACACCAAAAACATTAAAAAATCTCATGTCGACCTTTTCATGTGTCGACCTATCCTGAGTCTACCTTTTCACGGTGTCAACCTTTTTTCACCAATAGTGGTCAACCTATTAACCGTCGAGCTTATCCAGGTCGAACCATTGACCGACAGTGACCCATTGGTCTTTATCACTGCGTATGGCCGAATATACACGTTCGAATACATAGATGAAAGAATTAAAGCATCAAATATTTCAAAAGACAAAACCAGTTTGATCTTGCTATTTAGATTATTGATGGTCATTCCGAGTTGATCGCTAGCTGCTTTCGTTCGCTGTGCAGCGATAAGGCAAAAAAACTGCACTTCTGCGCATGCGTATGCGGCACAATGCGCACGTGAGTCGCACTATTGCAACGAACGATGCAGTTTCACACAGGGTCTAGCGAAGCTTTTCAGTCGCACTGTTTGCCGCAGAGTGATTGACATGAAGAGGGCGTTTCTGGGTGTCAACTGACCGTTTTCAGGGAGTGTTTGGAAAAACGCAGGCGTGCCAGGGAAAACGCAGGTGTGGCTGGGCGAACGCTGGGCGGATGTGTGACGTCAAAACAGGAACTGAACAGGCTCGCAAACGCTGAGTAGGTATTGAGCTACTGTAAAACTGCAGAAAAAAAGTTGTAGCTGCTCTGCGATCCTTTCGTTCGCACTTCTGCTAAGCTAAAATACACTCCCAGTGGGAGGCGGCATAGCGTTTGCACGGCTGCTAAAAACTGCTAGCGAGCGAACAACTCGGAATGACCACCATTGTCACTTTAAATCTGCACCCGAGATGGATGAAATGGCAATGCTTCATGTAACTTGACTCTATTACATTAACCCCTGAATGTTCTTCAAAGCAAAATCAGCACCCTTACCCACTGAGCCAATATTTTCCCAAGCAGCTAAACCCTGGAGCGCGCTAACCCTGCTATGCTAGGTCCTTGCTCTCATGTAACCTGATATATAATCAGTGATATGATCTTCCACTCAACTGCAAGCAATAGATAAAACACTGAAATAGCCGTCACAATCTCAACAAAAAATCAGATTACAAACTCAAACAGAGCGTAGACGATGCATCAATAGCTGCAGAGGATACTAGGGAATAGTAAATACCACCAGTAGCTGTTTTGTTGCTCAAAGGTAATTTATTGATGCCTAATTAATTCACACTGTCATGAAAAGGTCTGTTTGCCCTTGACTATATTACAGCATGCAAGCCTTCAAACCAGAACTGTACATGGGACCTGATTCCTGTTTGTAAGTAAAGCAAAAAAAAAAAAAGCATGTAACTTTGTGTCTGGAACAAACCATGTTGCCATGCAAGGGGAGCAAATACATTCATATTATTTCTGTGCAGGGTAAATACTGGCTGCTTTTGTGTGTAGCCAGTGGTGCAAGTAGAAAAAATGTCTTATAGGTACTGTGCGCGCGCACCGAAGGCCAAAAAATGAGTGTGGTCAAATGTCGCAAGGGGCGTGGTCAATGAAAATGGGGGCGTGGTACACATATGCGGGAGGGGCATATACACATATGACCCCAGATACACGTTGCCCCACAGTGCCAGATACACATTGCCTCACTGTGCAAGATACACAAATACCCCCAGAGTGCCAGATATACATTGCCTCACAGTGCCAGATACACATTGCCTCACTGTGCCAGATACACAAATGCCCCCAGAGTGCCAGATATACATTACCTCACAGTGCCAGATACACAAATGCCCCCACTGTGTCAGATATTCAGTACATTGCCTCACAGTGCCAGATACAGAAATGCCCCAACAGTGGCAGATATGCCCCCAGTGCCAGATATGCCCCCAGTGCCAGACATGCCCTCAGTGTCAGATATGCCCCCAGTGCCAGATACACATGTCCCCCCCAGTGCCAGATATGACCCCAGTGCCAGATACACATGTCCCCCCAGTGCCAGATATGCCCTCAGTGTCAGATATGCCCCCAGTGCCAGATACACATGTCCCCCCAGTGCCAGATATATGCCCCAAGTGCTAGATATATGACCCCAGTGCCAGATACACATGTCCCCCCCAGTGCCAGATATGCCCCCAGTGCCAGATACACATGTCCCCCCAGTGCCAGATATGCCCCCCGTGCCAGATACACATGTCCCCCCAGTGCCAGATATATGCCCCCAGTGCCAGATATATGACCCCAGTGCCAGATACACATGTCCCTCCAGTGCCAGATATGCCCCCAGTGTCAGATATGCCCCCAGTACCAGACACACGTCCCCCTAGTGCCAGATATGCCCCCAGTGGCAGGTATACATGCCCCCCCCCCTTCCCCTGCTGCTCACCGCTGCTGTCGTGTGTGTGTGTGTGTGTGTGTGTGTGTGTGTGTGTGTGTGTGTGTGTGTGTGTGTGTGGGAAGGAGAGCGCAGTGTGCACCTCTCCTGCCCCTCATTCTCCGGCGGCGGTGCGGGTGTCTTCCTTCAATTCAGCGCCGATCCGTGAGCCAATCAAAGCTCGCGGTCCAGCAGCCTTGGCTGCCGGTCCGCGAGCTCTGATTGGCCCACGGGCAGCACTGAATTGAAGGAAGAGACTCAGGTACAGGAGAGGCAAACGCTGCGCTCTCCTCCCCTCGCAGCAGCGGCGGTGAGCAGCGGAGGGAGGGAGGGAGCGGCGAGGAGCGGCGACCCGTCAGCAGTGGGTACGGCGTACTCATGGCTAAATTCTTAAGGGTACGCCGTACCCACCCGTACCCGCCCACTTGCACCACTGCATGTAGCCCACAAATGTTAGCTTTATTTTTACACGGCAATTTAGATTTCCGTTCCTTCCAACACACCCCACCCAAACCTGACTCTCTCTGCACACTACTGAAATATTATTAGAATATACAGTACTTAGAGGCCTATTTAGTAACATTTTTTTTACCAAAAAAAATGTGGAAAAGGGTGTTTTTTCACACCCTTTTCACATTATTTTAGTATCATATATTAAAGGGTTTGGAGCAGTTTTCGTGAAAAACTGCTCCAAACCCTTTAATTGTAATTATTTTAGTAACCCAGATCGCATTCCCCCATACTTATAATGGGAAATGCTATATGCCCGAGTTTACTAAAAAAAAATGTCAAAACACACCGCAGTGTGCCCTGTGATAATAACACCAGCTCTGGCTGGCAAGATCACAAGGCAGCACTGTGATATGCAGCCTTTGCCAAGGTTTCTCTGCCCCCTGGCAGAGAAAGCTGTGCGGGACCCGGCCAGTGTGATCATCTGTGTGTCCGATGGACACACAAGCTGATCACTGGTTAAAACAACAACAACAACAACAAAAACATACTTGCCAGTCCAGGGAGCCGGTGATTGGTGCTCCAGTGCGGGCTGCCGGGCGCAGGGTCCTCCATGTTCTGCACTGTGACCCCCAATGCAGTAAAGTGACGCTGCAAAACGGCGGCTCAGTGTGATCAGCTCTGTGTGTCCAATGGACACACAAGCTGATCGCTGGTTAAAAAAAAAAAGTAAAAAAAACAAACATACTTACTAGTCCAGGGAGCCGGTGATCGGTGCGGGCTGCCGGGCGTCGGGTCCTACATGTGCTGCGCTGTGACCCCCAATGCAGTAAAGTGACGCTGCAAAACGGCAGCTCACTTTACAGCACCGGGGGTCACAGCAGAGCATAGGATCCAGCGCCCAGCAGCCCTGCAGGAGCAGTGATCACCGGCTCCATGGACTGGTAAGTATATTTACCGTGGGGGAATCCGCAGCACAGGGGGGAGTAGTCGTGATGTCGGCGGTGGCGGTGCATGTGCAGCGAGACATCTGGATATTTTTCCAGAAAAATACCCAGATGATGCTGAGGAGCGTCACCTGAATGCGATAATTAATACATCCGTGAGATGTAATCAATTATCGGAGTGCGGATTTGTTCGATTTTAAATCAGCACCTTAGAGTGCATCACAAACTCCCGCAGCTCAGTACAGAGCAAAGACACAATCTGAGTGAGAGCATACATTTTAAAGGGGAGTGGATGGAAGGGTTAACCTGGGGAGACACGATGGGGATAAGAGCACAGTGTAGTTCAAATAGGTGAGTTTTGAGGAAGCTTATGAAGCCTGGGAGAGAGTCTGAGAGAGTGAGGGAGAGCATTCCACAGGTTTTGGGGAAGCGTGGGAGAAGTTTTGGAGGTGGGAGTAAGAGGTGGATATTAGTGGGGAGGGGAGGCACAGGAGAAGGTGGGAAGGAATGTGGATTGAGATGATACTGGAGATGAAGTAGGGTGAGGAACAGGTGAGAGATTTGTAAGGTTATGGAGACGGTGATTACGTTGAATTCTGTATTGGATATGGACTGGTCGCATTGTCTGTGCAGAACTTTTTTAAACTTTTTTAGAGATATAAAAAAAAAAGGATTTATTTGAGTTCGTCAGTGTCTTCCACATAAGGAGATTGCTGACATCCTCTGTGACGCTGTTTCCACATTATAACAGTATTATATGACGTGAGAGCTAACAATTTATGTGTGGATATGTGTGCCATTCTATAAGATACATATTTTCATTTTCATGAATAATGTGTTCATTTTAGTCCATACTATTTACTAAGCCTTGGACGGAGATAAAGTACCAGCCAATCAGCTCCTAAATACCATGTTACAGGCTGTGTTTGTAATATGAGAGCTATGAGCTGATTGGCTGGTACTTTATCTCTATCCACTTTATCAGTCTCAAAGACTTAGTAAATAGACCCCTAAGACTGTTGCCAGTGCCGTTTCTTGCAGTGGGCGAGGGGCGCCGTCGCACGGGGCACCAGCTGCTGCACTTTTCGATGTTCTGGGTGCTCCCCCTCCTCCCCATCATTAGTACTTTACTCAGGGGGCTGGGATTCACGGAATGACGCGTTTGCGGAGTACTAATGACGGGGAGGAAGGGGGGGGGATTCGGAAGCAGAGGAGCTGCTGGCGCGCTCTGATATGAAGCAAGAGCCAGGGCGGCAGCAGCACCAACGACAGACCTGCCTGGGAGGAGGATGCAGACCATTGCACTGGAGATCGGTAAGAATAGCAGGATGGGGTGGGGAGGGACAGGATGGGCTAAGGTCGGTTTACTAGTGTAAGACAATAAAAATGAATACACAACTCCACTAGATAAATGTTAAAGGAAAATATATATAAAAAAAAAAAAATGTTACAGTGGCTTTATGAAATAATACAACCAGATTATTTACATGCGAATAATAACATTAGCATATTATATATGTATACTGTACTATCTATACTTCTGGTAGTAAAGCCATTGATGGACAATGCAACGTTCAGACAACGTTTGCAGAAAATAGACTGCAAATGGCTAATGGAAATACAAAACCAAACATCATCATTTCTTTGAAAAGTATAAGAATACAAAAAATTAATAAGATATAAACAAACAAAAATAATACAGAAGAAAAGATATCGGTAAATATCATCATGGCAGATGCAGTGTCTCCACCTGACTACGGCCCTCTATATTTGGGGCTCTGCATCTGGGAATGAAGCAGCTTGCATTGAACTGCCCGCGACACTCCCATATTATGCCCACAGTACGGCCCATTTTTCTGTGCACTACTAGCCACCGAGGGCATGAAGAGCCCACCGGGGAATGCTGTGGTATGGTGCAAGGGGCATTACTGTGTGGGGCTCAATATGGTGGAATTAATTTTTTTCCCCTGTGGTGGCCGAGGTCTGTTGGTGCAGGGTTAAAAAACTGGGGTGTAAGGTAGTCTTTTCAGGCCATTTTTAAGCAAAACCACGCCCATTTTAGTGAGGCCATCCCCCTCGTCAGGAAGCTTAGGCGCGCGCAAATTTGTATTTCTTATAACTTTAGGGGGGGCACATTTTTTAATGTCGATTGGGGGGGGGGGGGGCACATTTTTAAATCTCGCACTGGGAGCCAAATTGGCTAGAAACAGCCCTGACCATTTTATGTAATTCCTTAGTCTACTAAAGAAGCTGGATTATCCTGAAATGCAGACTGAACAATCGCTGTATGAATCTGGGACCATTCATCTGTTACTCACCCTGGTATTTCTTTGCCTGTATTTTGCTTGATACACAGTACGCCATAGCGGCGATCAGCATGGTAAAAATGATGTCACAGATGACGATTCCAATGAGGGCCCCAGAGTTCAGTTGTAAACAATTCTCACATCCTACGGGGAGATGACATACATATTAAGTGGTAATAACAGGACCATAGTCAGTGCTTAAAGTGGTCCTAGAGAGGTGGTGGAACTCACCCCAAAAGGGGTGTGGTCTTAAAAAGAAAGGGGCCTGGTCACACAATAGTAATAATGCCCACAGTAGTAGCACCCCTTATACACATAATGCCCACAGTAGTAGCAGCCCATAATACACATAATGCCCACAGCAGTAGCGCCTCTTATACAATGCCCACAGTAGTAGTGCTCCTTATGCAATGTCCACTGTACTGGTAGTGCCCACAGTGATAGTGCCCCTTATATAGAGCCCATAGTAGTGGTGCCCCTTATGCAATGCCCCCAGTAGTAGTGCCCCTTATGTCCCCAGGAGTGATGCCCCTTATGAAGTGCCCCCTTTACAATGCCCTCATTAGTAGTGCCCCCATTAGTAATGCCCTTTATGGTAATGCCCCTGTGTAGTATTGCCCCCAGTAGTAATGTCGCCTGTAGTAATGCCCCCAGTCGTTTAGCCCCCTGTAGTTTAGCCCCAGTAGTTATGCCCCCAGTAGTAATGCCCCTGCAGTTATGACCCCAGTAGTTTACCCCCACTTTAGTTTAGCCTCCCAGTGGTAATGCCCCCAGTAGTTTAGCCACTGTAGTTTAGTCCTCATGTAGTTTGCCCCATGTAGTTTAGCCCCCAGTGGTAATGGCCCCTGTAGTTTAGTCCCTGTAGTTATGCGCCCAGTAGTTTAGCCCCATGTAGTTTGCCCCAAGTAGTAATGCCCCCAGTAGTTTAGCCCCTGTAGTTATGCCCCCTGTAATTTGCCCCCTTGTAGTTTAGCCCCCCTGTAGTAATGCCCCTGCAGTTATGCCCCTGTAGTTATGCCACCAGTAGTAATGCTCCCCTGTAGTTTGCCCCCAGTAGTAATGCGCCCCTGTAGTTTGCCCCAGTAGTATGCCCCATGTAGCTTTCCCACAGTAGTTTGCCCCAAGTAGTAATGCTCCCAGTAGTTTAGCCCCTTGTAGTTTAGCCCCCAGTAGTAATGCCCCATGTAGTTTGCCCCCTTGTAGTTTAGCCCCCAAGTAGTAATGCCCCCTGTACAGTGCCAGATTAAGGTCCACATGGGCCTGGAGCTGAAATTTAGGAAGGGCCTATTATGTGCCTCGGCAGGAGGTGTGACAAGCGCTGCGGTAGTGTGATTAGTGATGTGGGAGTGTGACCAGTGTGGTGTGGGTGTGGTGTGGGTGTGGTCTAAATAGGGGTGTGGCCTGTGCCATGGGTGTGGCTATCTCGATGGAGGTCAAAGCTAATGCTTACCTTCAACCACTTAATAGTGGCGCTATAACAAGAAAAAGTTTGTAACCTCCATATAATACAGAGCATCAGTGACCACCATATATACAGAGAGCATCTCCGTGACCAGCATTTAATACAGGGAGCATCGCAGTGACCGCCATATGATACAGAGAGCTGTATCAACATACAAAGAAGGTGGAAAGGGGAGAAACGATGGGGCAAAACAGAGCAGGTGTGGAAAGATTGGAAAAGAGTGGGGCAATACAGAGGAGATAGGGAAAGCGAGCAGAGATAGGGGCAAAACAGAGCAAACAGTGAACTGAAGGCTCATGGGACACAGTTACTGATACAGAAACCTATTGACAGAGACACCACTTACCGACAGACATCTCTTACTGACACAGGCACACTTGCAGACAGACACTGCTTACCAACAGACATCCCTTACTGACACAAATACAAATATAGACTCACTTACTTACACACTTACTGAAACACCTAACTGACACACTTATGAACATACACACCACCTACTGACACAGACTTACTGATACATACCACTTACTGACACCTACACAGACACCTCTTACTGACACAGACACCTCTTACTGGCAGATATAACTTATGAACACAGGCACCCCTTACTGACATATTCCACTTACTGACACAGAAACACTTACTGACATACCTTACTAACACAAACATTTATTGACACAGACACCATTTACTGACATATGGCACTTACGGACACAGACACCACTTATTGGCACATACATACTTAATAATAGATACAACTTAGTGACACAAACACTCCTACTGGCAGGGTCTGGGCTGCCATCAAAAATTGTGGGGCCTGGGACTGAAAAAATATAGGTAACCCCCCCCCCCCCCCTCCCTCGACCCACATAGCCTCACACATGCATATGCTGCCCCATAGCCATATTTCCCTCTGTCTCTCAGTTACACCCCCTCCACACATTACCCTCTGCCTCAGTGACATGGCCACATTGACCTGTCTCTCAGTGACCCCCCTCGCCACATTCCCCTCTGTCTCTCAGTTACACCCCCTCCACACATTACCCTCTGCCTCAGTGACATGGCCACATTGACCTGTCTCTCAGTGACCCCCCTCGCCACATTCCCCTCTGTCTCTCAGTTACACCCCCTCCACACATTACCCTCTGTCTCAGTGACATGGCCACATTGACCTGTCTCTCAGTGACCCCCCTCGCCACATTCCCCTATGTCTCTCAAATACTGCCCCCACATTCCTATCTGTGTCAGTGACACCCACACATTTTCCTGTCTCTGTGACCCACCTCACCACGGGTGCGGTATGTAAGGTCGACAGTAAGTAGGTCGACCACTATTGGTCGACAGGGATGCTAGGTCGACAGGGTCTTTAGATCTACAGGTCAAAAGGTCAACATGATTTTTTGATGTTTTTTTTGTGTCGTTTTCTCCGTACAGTGACCGGGAACCCCAATTAGTTCACCGTGTCCCCTCGCATGCTTCGGGCTAGGTTACTATTCCCAATTGTAGTCCACATGGATAATAAAGTATGAAAAAGTTCAAAACAATTTTTTTTAAACTCACGTCGACCTTTTGACCTGTCGACCTAGAACATGTCGACCTAAAGACCCCGTCGACATAGAAACCCTGTCGACCTACTTATTGTCGACCAAAACATTGTCGACCTACTTACTGTTGACCTAAAGACCGGATCCCCTCCCCACATTCCCCTGTCTCTCAGTGAACCCCCCAAAAACATTCCCCTCTGTCTCTCAGTGACCACGACACTCACACTCACATTTCCTTCTGTTTCACCCCCCTCACACACACACCCACATACCCCTCTCGGCAGCAACATTAATATAAAGGTTATCACCAGTGAAAAGATGCTGGCTGCCGAGCACTCTCCTGGCCCACAAATGGTGGGCTGCCAGGTTGGCTGGTTACCGGGCCACATCTAAGCTGGAAGATAAGCTCTGCGCGGCCGGAGCTTAAGTACAGTGTCAGCCCCTTACTGTAAGAGCCAGAGGGAGCCCCACTTTCTATCCAGGAAAGGTACTCCTGTCCAGCAGTTCCCCCCAACCCCTGACGCAGCCCTGGACACGGACACCCCTTACTGACAGATACCACTTACCTATACAGATATCTCTAATGGACTCAGATAGCCCTTACGGACACAGAGACCTCTTACTGACATAGACACCCCTTACTGACAGACACACTAACTGACAGTCCACAAACACACTGATATAAACTTACTGACACACACACATACACAGACACTCCTTACTGATACAAACACATTTACTGACAGATACCACTTACTAACACAGATAACCCTTACTGACAAAGACGCCACTTACTGATACAGATGCCACTTGTTGGAACATACAAACTTACTGGCAGACACGCCTTACTGACATAGATACAACTTACTGACACAGACCACTTACTGAGACACCCCTTACTGACACAGACACTACTTACTAACAGATAACACTTATTAGTACATACATACTTACTAACACACAACCCTTACTGACACAGATACAACTTACTGATACAGATACCGCTTACTAACACAGATAAACTAAATGCCTCAGACATCACTTACTGACAATTTATATATAAATGTTTTATGCGGTAATGATATATAGCAGGTCAAATTATAATAATAAATGTGTGCTAAAGAATGAGCGCTTATGTTTTAATGTGGCACCTGTGAAAAAAAGTTAGTTATTAGTAACAAATGTTCACAGCCCTTTATATGAGCCCTTTGGCGGTGTAGTACACAGACTTGTCCGGAACTTAGACCTAACTGTCCCTACCTTACTGATGGCCACGGGATTCCTCAGCCTGGTGTAGAAGCGGCTGGCCGTGGCTTGCTGGTATAATCGCGTTTCACTACCGCTGCGTCCAGCGGGGGAGACGTGCTGCAGGGAAGTTGAGCAGATGACGTCACTCGGCAATCGCTGGATCCGCTGGACGTTAGTTTGTATAGATCCTTTGTGTTACCGCTTATCCACCACGTCTCCCCCGCTGGACGCAGCGGTAGTGAAACGCGATTATACCAGCAAGCCACGGACAGCTGCTTCTACACCAGGCTGAGGAATCCCGTGGCCATCAGTAAGGTAGGGACAGTTAGGTCTAAGTTCCGGACAAGTCTGTGTACTACACCGCCAAAGGGCTCATATAAAGGGCTGTAAACATTTGTTTTTAATAACTAACTTTTTTTCACAGGTGCCACATTAAAACATAAACGCTCATTCTTTACCACACCACTTACTGACAGGCACTACTAACTGACACACACAACACAAACTTACTGACGCAGTCACCACTTACTGATAGACATTACTTACTGGCACACACGCACAACATAGGCACTACTTACTGACACACACAGATACAACACAATACTTACTGACACAGACACAACTTACAGACAGACACTACTTACTGACACACAATGCAAAACTTACTGACACACATACCACACAAAACGTACTGATACAGACACCACTTACTGACAGATACTACATACTGACACACACGGCACAACACAAAACTTACTGACACAGACACCACTTACTGACATACACTACTTACTGACACACACAACACAAAACTTACTGACAGACACCACTTACTGACATACACTACTTACTGACACACACAACATAACATACTACTTACTGACACACACAACACAAAACTTACTGACAGACACCAGTAACTGACAGACACTACTTACTTACTGACACACACACCACAAAACTTACTGACACATACCACTTCCTGACACACACACGCAACACTTACTGACACAGACACCACTTACTGACACATACACATGCACACACACAACACACAAAACTTACTGATATTGACACCACTTACAGAGGAGGAGACCTCAGGGCCTGGTGTGGATTGCAAGTCACCTAAAAGACAGCTTTCCCAAAAGACAGCAGCCCCTCCCCAGACCCTCACCCTCTTTCATGAAGATTTTTCCTGTTGGGAAGCTGCAGCTGGGAGGGTAAGTATAAGCATGCATTTTGAATTGGTAGGGGGCGGAGCCTCAGGCCGAATGGGGGCGGAGCTACGGGCAGACCCGGGGGCGGAGCCTCACATCGATACTGCAAGGAAAGCCAGGTTTAGTGCCGTGGTGGGGTGAATGGGCAGCCGGAGGTGAGTGCGCTGCTGTGTGTGATGACAGGAAATATATATTTTCCTGTCAGCACTGGCCGCACTGCAGGGAACTCTCTGGGCCTATTTTCAATGGGGGCTTGGAGCTGCAGCTCCATCCGCCCCATTGTTAATCCGGCCCTGCCCCTGTAGTTATGTCACCAGTAGTAATGCGCCCCTGTAGTTTGCCCCCAGTGGTGAGCCCCCTGTTTCTTGCCCCCAGTAGACGTGCCGCTAGCACACTTAAAAAAACAACACCATACTTACTTACCAAGCCCCGCTCCTGTGTCCGACCACTGTGATCCTCCCGGCGTCCGGATCCCCAGCACTATGAGAGAGACATCATGATAACTCTCCCATAGCGCGCACTGACAGAGACGGGTGCCGGAAGCCGGAGCTCAGAAGTGAGCGCCTGCCGCCGGCTTCCGCTGTGGAGAGAGAGCCGGGAGACTGCTGGTAACACAGTCTCAGCGGGCGCCCGGCATCTCCCTGCGGCGCCGGCACACATCGGGTTAGATGAGCCGGAGGAGGCGGAGCTGCCCCGTGTCGGCTCACTTTAACCCCTGACCATAGTTATATGTGAGCCAAGCATCAGTAACAGGGATAATTTTTGCTTTACCCTTATGTATGACCTCATTGTCACTGGCAGAAGCGTTTACATGGGAGGAGACTACTTATTTTGGGGGAGAGATGTACTAAGCAGTGATAAAAGTGGAGAAGTGAGCCAGTGGAGAAGTTGCCCATAGCAACCAATCAGCTGCTCTGTATACTTTAATAGTATGCTAATTATAAATGTTACGTCAATGCAGATTGGTTGCCATGGGCAACTTCTCCACTGGCTCACTTCTACAATCTGTGTACTGCTTAGTACATGTCCACCTTAGTATTCTAGGTGCAGTGTCGAACTGGGGCATGAAAGGCCCACCGGGGGAATGCAGTGATAGGGGCCCATACTTAGGGGTGTGGCCAGCCTACAAAGGGGGTGTGGCCGGCCTCCACAGAGGCTTGAAATACACAATAGTCTAGTGCAGTGTAATGCAACATATCTACCATGTATAATACAAGTGCACAGTCTGGAACCTGATCCCTAGAGGAAGGAGTGGCTACTCAGGCAGTGGGAGCTACCGGTGGTTTCCCTGGTACCCTTGTGGGCCAGTCCGACCCTGTCTAGGTGCCATTAACAGAAGAAACCACTTCAACCTACTTCCCAACTGTCCCGAATACAGAATCCCTCGGGCGGGGTGCAGATTTGGAGAGCCAGTGATCACCGCTGCTCTGCTCTACAAAGCAGCCAGTGATCACTGAATAGATGCCGTACGCATGCCACGGCATCTATCAGTGCAGGGAGAGTTAGCCGGGGGCTGCCCAGCTGCTCACGGAGCGCTGGGCACCCACCAAGGCCATGCCCACTCCTCCCAAGGCCACACCCTTTTTTAGTTGCAGACGCCCCTCCGGCGTTGCTGGTATCGGATCACCAGTGGCAAAAGTTGGGAGGTATGCGCCAATAGAAAATATTCACCAAATATTTTTTTGGTCATGCAATTCTCTTTTTAAATTAAGGGGCTGATTCCTTGTCACAAAGAACGTAAATATTACCAGACTACTATCGTCAAGTTCCTTTGCATGCCCAGTAAGGCAGAATGAGGGCCTCCAGGATGATAATGACTTTTCCCCGCTCTGGAGAGCTATCGCTTTCCGCCACAACAACGTAGTACCGGCACCTGATGGTGTAATCGATCCATTGAGTGTCATTGTAATAAATAGGTCTCCTCAATCTCTAATTTCAGTTATAAGCCACAGAGAAGGGGGAGAACTGCACACAGTGTAAAATCACTTCTACTGGATGGGTTGCTGATGGATACCGGAGAAGGGTCAAATGATTCAATCAAAATTTCAATTTGTCAGATTTTGGTGAATCTGGAAAAGACGATTCGTCTTGTGATTCAGGCCTGACTTGCATGAGCCAATAAAACGCAGCCCCTGTTCAATCAGACCAATCACAGCACAGTTTAAATAGGCGCATGACCAAAACTCTATAATAGCACCATGCATGGCTGTAGAGTGGCTCTGACCAGTGCCGTAACTAGACATTTTAGCGCTGTGTGCAAGATAGGGCATCGGCGCCCCCCCCCCCCTCTATGCAAAAAAGGGGCAGTGCACGCCGTGGGTACGTGAAAAAATTATAGGGGCATGGCTTCATGGGGAAGGGGTGTGGTAACAAAATATTACCAATTCACATTGCATATTATAGTAGTCTCCATTATTCAAATTACGTCACACAGTAGCACCACTACACCAGGTATCTCTTACACATTACGGCAGACAGCGTCCCCTTTTTGCACATTACGGCAGACAGCGTCCCCTTTTTGCACATTACGGCAGACAGGGTCCCCTTTTTAAACATTACGGCAGACAGCGGCCCCTTTTAACATTACAGCAGTCAGCTTCCCCTTTTTACACATTACGGCAGACAGCATCCCCTTTTTACACATTACGGCAGACTGCGTCCCCCTTTTTACACATTACGGCAGACAGCGTTCCCTTTTTTACACATTACGGCAGACAGTGTCCCCCTTTTTACACAGTACAGCAGACAGCATCCCCTTTTTACACATTACGGCAGACAGCGTCCCCTTTTTACACATTACAGCAGACAGCGCCCCCCTTTTTACACATTACGGCAGACAGCGTCCCCTTTTTACACATTACGGCAGACAGCGTCCCCCTTTTTTACACATTACGGCAGACAGCGTCCCCTTTTTACACATTACGGCAGACAGCGTCCCCCTTTTTTACACATTACGGCAGACAGCGTCCCCCTTTTTACACATTACAGCAAGCAGCTGCCCCTTTTTACACATTACGGCAGACAGCGTCCCCCTTTTTACACATTATGGCAGACATCGTCCCCCTTTTTTACACATTTCGGCAGACAGCATCCCCCTTTTTACATATTACAGCAGTCAGCTGCCACTTTTTACACATTACGGCAGACAGCGTCCCCTTTTTACACATTTCGGCAGACAGCATCCCCCTTTTTACATATTACAGCAGTCAGCTGCCACTTTTTACACATTACGGCAGACAGCGTCCCCTTTTTTACACATTACAGCAGATAAAGTCCCCCTTTTACACATTAGGTAGACAGACCGATAGATAGATAGATAGATAGATAGATAGATAGATAGATAGATAGATAGATAGATAGATAGATAGATAGATAGACGAGACTTACCATTTCTCAGGTAGTCAGGCTCCTCGGTGCTGGCAGCTCTGGGTGGCAGGGGAGAAGGAGGAAGAAGGAGGGGTAGGAGGAGGAGGAGGGAGGAGGGAGCCGCAGCAGCGCACTGTAATTACCGGCTGCGCCGCATGCAGCTGTACCTCTCCTTCAGCATTGGCTGGCCGCCGCCGCTGTGAATGCTGGGATGAGGGAAGCGCATCCCAGCATTCACAGCAGCGCCGGGCCAGCCAATGCGGAAGGAGAGGGGACAGCTGCAGCTACCAATTACATAGTGTCAAAGTCGAAAAATATTGCAGTACACACATCACGTACAAACTACGCACAGATGGCCTCCGTGCGCGTACTTGCTCTGCTGTGCGTGCGCATATTCGCAATTTGCGTGTGGTCACTCCCGCGGACCTGCGTATTAGCGCGTGGTATGAGTATTTACGGTAGAGTTTGTGAACGCATGGAAAAGCCATCAAAACACATTACATATTTAATCCAAATAGTGCACAATGTACACATAGGGGTATATTTACTAAGGTCCCGATTTTGACCGAGATGCCGTTTTTTCTTCAAAGTGTCATCTCGGTCATTTACTAAGCAAAAATCACGGCAGTGATGAGGGCATTCGTAATATTTTGGAAGTCCTTGAAAAAAATCACGAATCAATACACCATCGGTCAAATACGCCTGCAAGTTGGTAGAAATCGGGAATTTACTAAAAAGTGCAAAACACAAACACTGCCGACAATAGCCAAACACTGCCGTGCTAAAATACAAATCGTGAAAAAGTGCTAAAAAAAAACAGACCTGCTTTTTTATCCCGTGTTTGGATAGGCATGCACGGATCCATGAGATCCGTGCATGTTTTTCAGTGGGAAGGGGGGGTAAATGTTATAAATTTTAAAAAAAAAATTGCGTGGGGTCCCCCCTCCTAAGGCAAACCAGCCTCGGGCTCTTTGAGCCGATCCTGGTTGCAGAAATATGGGGGGAAAATGGACAGGGGTTCCCCCATATTTAAGCAACCAGCATCGGGCTCTGCGCCTGGTCCTGGTTCCAAAAATACGGGGGACAAAAAGAGTAGGGGTCCCCCGTATTTTTGAAACCAGCACCGGGCTCCACTAGCTGGACAGATAATGCCACAGCCGGGGGTCACTTTTATACAGTGCCTTGCGGCCGTGGCATCAAATATCCAACTAGTCACCCCTGGCCGGGGTACCCTGGGGGAGTGGGAACCCCTTCGATCAAGGGGTCCCCCCCCCCAGCCACCCAAGGGCCAGGGGTGAAGCCCGAGGCTGTCCCCCCCATCCAATGGGCTGCGGATGGGGGGCTGATAGCCTTTGTTTGAAGTAATGAATATTGTTTTTAGTAGCAGTACTACAAGTCCCAGCAAGCCTCCCCCGCAAGCTGGTACTTGGAGAACCACAAGTACCAGCATGCGGCGGAAAAACTGGGCCGCTGGTACCTGTAGAACTACTACTAAAAAAATACCCCAAAAAAGACAAAACACACACACCTTGAAAGTAAAGTTTTAATACATCCATCCACACAAACATATACACATACTTACCTTATGTTCACACGCAGGTCGGTCCTCTTCTCCAGTAGAATCCATGGTGTACCTGTTGAAAAAATTATACTCACCAAATCCTGTGTAGATGGCTCCTCGGATAATCCAGTTGTAATCCACGTACTTGAAAAAAATAAAAAATCGCAGACCCGACCTCGCACTGAAAGGGGCCCAATGTTTTCACATGGGACCCCTTTCCCTGAATGCCAGAAACCCACTTTGACTTCTGTCTAAGTGGGTTTCTTCAGCCAATCAGGAAGCGCCACGTTGTAGCACCCTCCTGATCGGCTGTGTGCTCCTGTACTGACTGACAGGCGGCACACGGCAGTGTTACTATGTAGCGCCTATGCGCTCCATTGTAACCAATGGTGGGAACTTTCTGCTCAGCGGTTGACCGAAAGTGACCTCACCGCTGACCTGAAAGTTCCCACCATTGGTTACAATGGAGCGCATAGGCGCTACATTGTAACACTGCCGTGTGCCGCCTGTCAGTCAGTACAGGAGCACACAGCCGATCAGGAGGGTGCTACAACGTGGTGCTCCCTGATTGGCTGAAGAAACCCACTTAGACAGAAGTCAAAGTGGGTTTCTGGCATTCGGGGAAAGGGGTCCCATGTGAAAACATGGGGCCCCTTTCAGTGCGAGGTCGGGTCTGCGTTTTTTTATTTTTTTCAAGTACGTGGATTACAACTGGATTATCCGCGGAGCCTACTACACAGGATTTGGTGAGTATAATTTTTTCAACAGGTACACCATGGATTCTACTGGAGAAGAGGACCGACCTGCGTGTGAACATAAGGTAAGTATGTGTATATGTTTGTGTGGATGGATGTATTAAAACTTTACTTTCAAGGTGTGTGTGTTTTGTCTTTTTTGGGGTATTTTTTTAGTAGTAGTTCTACAGGTACCAGCGGCCCAGTTTTTCCGCCGCATGCTGGTACTTGTGGTTCTCCAAGTACCAGCTTGCGGGGGAGGCTTGCTGGGACTTGTAGTACTGCTACTAAAAACAATATTCATTACTTCAAACAAAGGCTATCAGCCCCCCATCCGCAGCCCATTGGATGGGGGGGACAGCCTCGGGCTTCACCCCTGGCCCTTGGGTGGCTGGGGGGGGGACCCCTTGATTGAAGGGGTTCCCACTCCCCCAGGGTACCCCGGCCAGGGGTGACTAGTTGGATATTTGATGCCACGGCCGCAAGGCACTGTATAAAAGTGACTCCCGGCTGTGGCATTATCTGTCCAGCTAGTGGAGCCCGGTGCTGGTTTCAAAAATACGGGGGACCCCTACTCTTTTTGTCCCCCGTATTTTTGGAACCAGGACCAGGCGCAGAGCCCGATGCTGGTTGCTTAAATATGGGGGAACCCCTGTCCATTTTTCCCCCATATTTCTGCAACCAGGATCGGCTCAAAGAGCCCGAGGCTGGTTTGCCTTAGGAGGGGGGACCCCACACATTTTTTTTTTTAACATTTAAACTATTTTTTTTTTTTTAACATGGTGCACAATGAAGCCCAGCACGGATCTTTCAGATACGGCTGAGATTCATTGTATTAAAGGCGGCAGTGTTTTACAATTCACTCACGTAAAACACTGCCAAAAAAAACGAATGACATCGACATCGGAAAACCCGAAAATGCAGAATACGGCAGCTTAGTAAATTAGTCGTAATCAATTCAAAAAGTTGCAATTTTACACTTTCGATGTCATTCGTGATTGAACTTTGACCTCAAACGGGAAAATACGAATCTTAGTAAATTTACCCCATAGTCTCCCTGCACCACATCAGAAAGTAACAGCAGTTTAAATGGTAACAGAACAAAGGGATTCACCTTTACAGGATAAGAGGGGACAGAACAAGGTTATAAGGTGGTGTTTGGTATCCAGCTGAATGGTATTTTAAGGGTAACATTCCGGTGTTGGTTTGAGAAAAATCGCATGTTCCTGCGGATAGTTATGTGCAGGAGCAGAATATAGATATAAACTGTATTTACTGTACATTATGTATGCGGCGGGAATCCAGAGGAGACCACCCACAAGACAGTTGGAACAGACATCGCCCACCTATTCAAACCGACCTATGACCTCTCCTGTACTGTAAATGACCATCCCTGTGTCCAATGGACAAAGAGATTACAGTATCCATTGTATTGTGTTTTGGATGAATTATATAAAGAGAGCCTGCAGCAGGCCTGGTCAGACACAAGACTCACAAAGTTATCTATTAGATGACCGAGGACCGGACCGGGTAGCGCGGCGAATCCACTCACGTATGTACCATTGAATGTAGCCATTATTCTGTTGTATTGTATTGTTTATATTGTAACCCCCTTTCAGCAATAATATGCTGTGGTGTCGGAACCCAGTGGTTTAACTACAGACTGGTGTTGTGTCTTTCTTTCCCTGCTAAGGTTTAAAGTGTAATAGCATCGCACTGCATTGCTGCATAAGGTTTAAAGTGTATTCGTTGGGTGTTTCCGCGCTGTGTGTACTTTGTACCGTCAGCGCGGCGTTTGTACGCAAAGTCCGTACACGGTACGGGACTCTGTACGCTAACAGCGTAAAAGGTGCGTAGAGTGTGTATTAAGTTTAGCGGCCGCAGCGGCTCCATGGTAAAGTGTATTTAAAGTGTGTATAAGGTATAGCTTTTCATTCCTGTATATAAATCAGCATTATCAATTGGGGGCTCCGTCCCGTTTTCCACATACAGCCTAACAGGTCACAGCAGACTTAATCTATCAGCAAAAGGGTGGACAGAAAGTATCCTACGTATCCTTTTCCTGGTCGATGGATACACTGAAAACCCTACTTATTTGCTGATTAGATGGCGTCTGCTTTGTATGGTTTGTAGAGATGCTGGTAGAACCCGTAAGGTAAACAGAAAAAAAAAGCTATTTAAAAATCTGTGAATTTTTTTGGGCGCCAAAAGCGTACACAGCACCCATACTCTTTGTATACCCTCACATTGTTGCCATAACATTCAGATTGCTAGATTCATTTAGACCTGTGTGAAACCGGAGATATTTGTTGCTATATAGTTAAAACTAAAATAAATATTTAAGGAAGTAAGCGTAAAGCACAAACACAGTCTGGCCTAGTTTTAAAGATTTATACAGAAAGAAACTGTGGCCCTCATTCCGAGTTGATCGGTCGGTATTTTTCATCGCATCGCAATGAAAATCCGCTTAGTACGCATGCGCAATATTCGCACTGCGACTGCGCCAAGTAATTTAACAATGAAGATAGTATTTTTACTCACGGCTTTTTCATCGCTCCGGCGATCGTAATGTGATTGACAGGAAATGGGTGTTACTGGGCGGAAACACGGCGTTTTATGGGCGTGTGGATGAAAACGCTACCGTTTCCGGAAAAAACGCAGGAGTGGCTGGAGAAACGGGGGAGTGTCTGAGCGAACGCTGGGTGTGTTTGTGACGTCAAACCAGGAACGACAAGCACTGAACTGATCGCACAGGCAGAGTAAGGTTGAAGTTACTCAGAAACTGCAAAGTAGTTTGTCATCGCAATATTGCGAATACATCGGTCGCAATTTTAAGAAGCTAAGATACACTCCCAGTAGGCGTAGGCTTAGCGTGTGTAACTCTGCTAAATTCGCCTTGCGACCGATCAACTCGGAATGAGGGCCTGTGTTGTGTTTAGTGGGCAATAGTAGTTTTATTGCTCACATTTATAGAGTTGTATGATTTGTGCTATTGCGGACATACGGTTTTGTACACGTGTCTCGGACAAAGTACGGAACTGCACAAGCGACGTAAGAGACACGCACGGTCACGTGTTTACGCAAATTGCGTAAGAGTATGGGCGCTAAGTACAAATTACACAATAGTTCATTTAGTTTAAAGGTGGGACAGTAGCCACGCTACAATAGCACAAAACTACCCGGTTTATAAAAAAAATTTTTAGTATAAAAACCAAATTTAGTAGAAATCATTTTTATTTAAATTGCCTCTGGGGGTAAAGCTGCCAACCTGAATTAATCCAAATTTTCTGTACAGAAAAACAAAGTATATTTGAGTGAGCGAACATAAGAGTGAACGTATTGAACTCCGGAAGTCGAGTCCCGTGGTACATCAAGTAAGAGGAGGCTTGGTGGCGTGAAGTGGCTGACTCACGTTAATATTAGAGATGAGCGGGTTCGGTTTCTTTGAATCCGAACCCGCACGAACTTCACTTTTTTTTTCACGGGTCCGAGCGACTCGGATCTTCCCGCCTTGCTCGGTTAACCCGAGCGCGCCCGAACGTCATCATGACGCTGTCGGATTCTCGCGAGACTCGGATTCTATATAAGGAGCCGCGCGTCGCCGCCATTTTCACACGTGCATTGAGATTGATAGGGAGAGGACGTGGCTGGCGTCCTCTCCATTTAGATTAGATTTAGAAGAGAGAGAGAGAGAGAGATTGCTGTGATACTGTAGATTAGAAGAGAGTGCAGACAGAGTTTAGTGACTGACGACCACAGTGACCAGTGACCACCAGAGACAGTGCAGTTGTTTGTTTTATTTAATATATCCGTTCTCTGCCTGAAAAAAACGATACACAGTCACACAGTGACTCAGTCTGTGTGCACTGCTCAGCCCAGTGTGCTGCACATCAATGTATTGTATATAAAGCTTATAATTGTGGGGGAGACTGGGGAGCACTGCAGGTTGTTATAGCAGGAGCCAGGAGTACATGATAAATAATATTATATTAAAATTAAACAGTGCACACTTTTGCTGCAGGAGTGCCACTGCCAGTGTGACTAGTGGTGACCAGTGCCTGACCACCAGTATATTAGTAGTATTGTATACTATCTCTTTATCAACCAGTCTATATTAGCAGCAGACACAGTACAGTGCGGTAGTTCACGGCTGTGGCTACCTCTGTGTCGGCACTCGGCAGGCAGTCCGTCCATCCATAATTGTATTATAATATATACCACCTAACCGTGGTTTTTTTTCATTCTTTATACCGTCGTCATACTAGTTGTTACGAGTATACTACTATCTCTTTATCAACCAGTGTACAGTGCGGTAGTTCACGGCTGTGGCTACCTCTGTGTCGGCACTCGGCAGGCAGTCCGTCCAACCATAATTGTATTATATACCACCTAACCGTGGTTTTTTTTTCATTCTTTATACCGTCGTCATACTAGTTGTTACGAGTATACTACTATCTCTTTATCAACCAGTGTACAGTGCGGTAGTTCACGGCTGTGGCTACCTCTGTGTCGGCACTCGGCAGGCAGTCCGTCTATCCATAATTGTATTATAATATATACCACCTAACCGTGGTTTTTTTTTCATTCTTTATACCGTCGTCATACTAGTTGTTACGAGTATACTACTATCTCTTTATCAACCAGTGTACAGTGCGGTAGTTCACGGCTGTGGCTACCTCTGTGTCGGCACTCGGCAGGCAGTCCGTCCAACCATAATTGTATTATAATATATACCACCTAACCGTGGTTTTTTTTTCATTCTTTATACCGTCGTCATACTAGTTGTTACGAGTATACTACTATCTCTTTATCAACCAGTGTACAGTGCGGTAGTTCACGGCTGTGGCTACCTCTGTGTCGGCACTCGGCAGGCAGTCCGTCCAACCATAATTGTATTATATACCACCTAACCGTGGTTTTTTTTTCATTCTTTATACCGTCGTCATACTAGTTGTTACGAGTATACTACTATCTCTTTATCAACCAGTGTACAGTGCGGTAGTTCACGGCTGTGGCTACCTCTGTGTCGGCACTCGGCAGGCAGTCCGTCCAACCATAATTGTATTATAATATATACCACCTAACCGTGGTTTTTTTTTCATTCTTTATACCGTCGTCATACTAGTTGTTACGAGTATACTACTATCTCTTTATCAACCAGTGTACAGTGCGGTAGTTCACGGCTGTGGCTACCTCTGTGTCGGCACTCGGCAGGCAGTCCGTCCATCCATAATTGTATTATAATATATACCACCTAACCGTGGTTTTTTTTTCATTCTTTATACCGTCGTCATACTAGTTGTTACGAGTATACTACTATCTCTTTATCAACCAGTGTACAGTGCGGTAGTTCACGGCTGTGGCTACCTCTGTGTCGGCACTCGGCAGGCAGTCCGTCCAACCATAATTGTATTATAATATATACCACCTAACCGTGGTTTTTTTTTCATTCTTTATACCGTCGTCATACTAGTTGTTACGAGTATACTACTATCTCTTTATCAACCAGTGTACAGTGCGGTAGTTCACGGCTGTGGCTACCTCTGTGTCGGCACTCGGCAGGCAGTCCGTCCAACCATAATTGTATTATAATATATACCACCTAACCGTGGTTTTTTTTTTCATTCTTTATACCGTCGTCATACTAGTTGTTACGAGTATACTACTACCTCTTTATCAACCAGTGTACAGTGCGGTAGTTCACGGCTGTGGCTACCTCTGTGTCGGCACTCGGCAGGCAGTCCGTCCATCCATAATTGTATTATATACCACCTAACCGTGGTTTTTTTATACCACCTAACCGTGGCAGTCCGTCCATAATTGTATACTAGTATCCAATCCATCCATCTCCATTGTTTACCTGAGGTGCCTTTTAGTTCTGCCTATAAAATATGGAGAACAAAAAAGTTGAGGTTCCAAAATTAGGGAAAGATCAAGATCCACTTCCACCTCGTGCTGAAGCTGCTGCCACTAGTCATGGCCGAGACGATGAAATGCCAGCAACGTCGTCTGCCAAGGCCGATGCCCAATGTCATAGTACAGAGCATGTCAAATCCAAAACACCAAATATCAGAAAAAAAAGGACTCCAAAACCTAAAATAAAATTGTCGGAGGAGAAGCGTAAACTTGCCAATATGCCATTTACCACACGGAGTGGCAAGGAACGGCTGAGGCTCTGGCCTATGTTCATGGCTAGTGGTTCAGCTTCACATGAGGATGGAAGCACTCAGCCTCTCGCTAGAAAACTGAAAAGACTCAAGCTGGCAAAAGCACCGCAAAGAACTGTGCGTTCTTTGAAATCCCAAATCCACAAGGAGAGTCCAATTGTGTCGGTTGCGATGCCTGACCTTCCCAACACTGGACGTGAAGAGCATGCGCCTTCCACCATTTGCACGCCCCCTGCAAGTGCTGGAAGGAGCACCCGCAGTCCAGTTCCTGATAGTCAGATTGAAGATGTCAGTGTTGAAGTACACCAGGATGAGGAGGATATGGGTGTTGCTGGCGCTGGGGAGGAAATTGACCAGGAGGATTCTGATGGTGAGGTGGTTTGTTTAAGTCAGGCACCCGGGGAGACACCTGTTGTCCGTGGGAGGAATATGGCCGTTGACATGCCAGGTGAAAATACCAAAAAAATCAGCTCTTCGGTGTGGAGGTATTTCACCAGAAATGCGGACAACAGGTGTCAAGCCGTGTGTTCCCTTTGTCAAGCTGTAATAAGTAGGGGTAAGGACGTTAACCACCTCGGAACATCCTCCCTTATACGTCACCTGCAGCGCATTCATAATAAGTCAGTGACAAGTTCAAAAACTTTGGGTGACAGCGGAAGCAATCCACTGACCAGTAAATCCCTTCCTCTTGTAACCAAGCTCACGCAAACCACCCCACCAACTCCCTCAGTGTCAATTTCCTCCTTCCCCAGGAATGCCAATAGTCCTGCAGGCCATGTCACTGGCAAGTCTGACGAGTCCTCTCCTGCCTGGGATTCCTCCGATGCATCCTTGCGTGTAACGCCTACTGCTGCTGGCGCTGCTGTTGTTGCCGCTGGGAGTCGATGGTCATCCCAGAGGGGAAGTCGTAAGCCCACTTGTACTACTTCCAGTAAGCAATTGACTGTTCAACAGTCCTTTGCGAGGAAGATGAAATATCACAGCAGTCATCCTACTGCAAAGCGGATAACTGAGTCCTTGACAACTATGTTGGTGTTAGACGTGCGTCCGGTATCCGCCGTTAGTTCACAGGGAACTAGACAATTTATTGAGGCAGTGTGCCCCCGTTACCAAATACCATCTAGGTTCCACTTCTCTAGGCAGGCGATACCGAGAATGTACACGGACGTCAGAAAAAGACTCACCAGTGTCCTAAAAAATGCAGTTGTACCCAATGTCCACTTAACCACGGACATGTGGACAAGTGGAGCAGGGCAGGGTCAGGACTATATGACTGTGACAGCCCACTGGGTAGATGTATGGACTCCCGCCGCAAGAACAGCAGCGGCGGTACCAGTAGCAGCATCTCGCAAACGCCAACTCTTTCCTAGGCAGGCTACGCTTTGTATCACCGCTTTCCAGAATACGCACACAGCTGAAAACCTCTTACGGCAACTGAGGAAGATCATCGCGGAATGGCTTACCCCAATTGGACTCTCCTGTGGATTTGTGGCATCGGACAACGCCAGCAATATTGTGTGTGCATTAAATATGGGCAAATTCCAGCACGTCCCATGTTTTGCACATACCTTGAATTTGGTGGTGCAGAATTTTTTAAAAAACGACAGGGGCGTGCAAGAGATGCTGTCGGTGGCCAGAAAAATTGCGGGACACTTTCGGCGTACAGGCACCACGTACAGAAGACTGGAGCACCACCAAAAACTACTGAACCTGCCCTGCCATCATCTGAAGCAAGAAGTGGTAACGAGGTGGAATTCAACCCTCTATATGCTTCAGAGGTTGGAGGAGCAGCAAAAGGCCATTCAAGCCTATACAATTGAGCACGATATAGGAGATGGAATGCACCTGTCTCAAGTGCAGTGGAGAATGATTTCAACGTTGTGCAAGGTTCTGATGCCCTTTGAACTTGCCACACGTGAAGTCAGTTCAGACACTGCCAGCCTGAGTCAGGTCATTCCCCTCATCAGGCTTTTGCAGAAGAAGCTGGAGGCATTGAAGAAGGAGCTAACACGGAGCGATTCCGCTAGGCATGTGGGACTTGTGGATGCAGCCCTTAATTCGCTTAACAAGGATTCACGGGTGGTCAATCTGTTGAAATCAGAGCACTACATTTTGGCCACCGTGCTCGATCCTAGATTTAAAGCCTACCTTGGATCTCTCTTTCCGGCAGACACAGGTCTGCTGGGGTTGAAAGACCTGCTGGTGACAAAATTGTCAAGTCAAGCGGAACGCGACCTGTCAACATCTCCTCCTTCACATTCTCCCGCAACTGGGGGTGCGAGGAAAAGGCTCAGAATTCCGAGCCCACCCGCTGGCGGTGATGCAGGGCAGTCTGGAGTGACTGCTGATGCTGACATCTGGTCCGGACTGAAGGACCTGACAACGATTACGGACATGTCGTCTACTGTCACTGCATATGATTCTCTCAACATTGATAGAATGGTGGAGGATTATATGAGTGACCGCATCCAAGTAGGCACGTCACACAGTCCGTACTTATACTGGCAGGAAAAAGAGGCAATTTGGAGGCCCTTGCACAAACTGGCTTTATTCTACCTAAGTTGCCCTCCCACAAGTGTGTACTCCGAAAGAGTGTTTAGTGCCGCCGCTCACCTTGTCAGCAATCGGCGTACGAGGTTACATCCAGAAAATGTGGAGAAGATGATGTTCATTAAAATGAATTATAATCAATTCCTCCGCGGAGACATTGACCAGCAGCAATTGCCTCCACAAAGTACACAGGGAGCTGAGATGGTGGATTCCAGTGGGGACGAATTGATAATCTGTGAGGAGGGGGATGTACACGGTGATATATCGGAGGGTGAAGATGAGGTGGACATCTTGCCTCTGTAGAGCCAGTTTGTGCAAGGAGAGATTAATTGCTTCTTTTTTGGGGGGGGTCCAAACCAACCCGTCATATCAGTCACAGTCGTGTGGCAGACCCTGTCACTGAAATGATGGGTTGGTTAAAGTGTGCATGTCCTGTTTTGTTTATACAACATAAGGGTGGGTGGGAGGGCCCAAGGATAATTCCATCTTGCACCTCTTTTTTCTTTTCTTTTTCTTTGCATCATGTGCTGATTGGGGAGGGTTTTTTGGAAGGGACATCCTGCGTGACACTGCAGTGCCACTCCTAGATGGGCCCGGTGTTTGTGTCGGCCACTAGGGTCGCTAATCTTACTCACACAGCTACCTCATTGCGCCTCTTTTTTTCTTTGCGTCATGTGCTGTTTGGGGAGGGTTTTTTGGAAGGGACATCCTGCGTGACACTGCAGTGCCACTCCTAGATGTGCCCGGTGTTTGTGTCGGCCACTAGGGTCGCTAATCTTACTCACACAGCTACCTCATTGCGCCTCTTTTTTTCTTTGCGTCATGTGCTGTTTGGGGAGGGTTTTTTGGAAGGGACATCCTGCGTGACACTGCAGTGCCACTCCTAGATGTGCCCGGTGTTTGTGTCGGCCACTAGGGTCGCTAATCTTACTCACACAGTCAGCTACCTCATTGCGCCTCTTTTTTTCTTTGCGTCATGTGCTGTTTGGGGAGGGTTTTTTGGAAGGGCCATCCTGCGTGACACTGCAGTGCCACTCCTAGATGGGCCCGGTGTTTGTGTCGGCCACTAGGGTCGCTAATCTTACTCACACAGCTACCTCATTGCGCCTCTTTTTTTCTTTGCGTCATGTGCTGTTTGGGGAGGGTTTTTTGGAAGGGACATCCTGCGTGACACTGCAGTGCCACTCCTAGATGGGCCCGGTGTTTGTGTCGGCCACTAGGGTCGCTTATCTTACTCACACAGCGACCTCGGTGCAAATTTTAGGACTAAAAATAATATTGTGAGGTGTGAGGTATTCAGAATAGACTGAAAATGAGTGTAAATTATGGTTTTTGAGGTTAATAATACTTTGGGATCAAAATGACCCCCAAATTCTATGATTTAAGCTGTTTTTTAGTGTTTTTGGAAAAAAACACCCGAATCCAAAACACACCCGAATCCGACAAAAATAATTCGGTGAGGTTTTGCCAAAACGCGTTCGAACCCAAAACACGGCCGCGGAACCGAACCCAAAACCAAAACACAAAACCCGAAAAATTTCAGGCGCTCATCTCTAGTTAATATAGGTTAAAATACGCAAATCGTGAGGTGATTTGTAGAGGAGCGTGATAGTGCATTGTATTGCGAAGTATTGAACTAAAAAGGTTTTTGTATTATGCTCCGGGCTGAGGGTCGCAGTTTGTACAACGACCCGTGGTTGTACGGCAGATAGGTAACAAGAACCTATATGCTGTGCGATTGGACCGCGCATTTGTGGGTGCGATATATATATAGTGCAACTGGATACCCCTTTACGAACTTTTGCGTAAAATCGCGGTACCATTAGTGCTGTATAGAGCATACGCAGGTGTGATTTGTGTATAAGGTTATAGGGAGTTTTCGCTGGTCTCTCTCAGGAAAATCTCCAGCGGTGTATATTTACTGGAATAGGTAAGTCACTCCTAAACACTTCCAGTAAATAGAAACTGATAGGGCCTCGCTGGGTACGCGGTGTTCACTATTGGAGTGAGTCGTGGTACTCAGTGGAGAAGGAGCGAGTGAAAGCGCTAGGTGTCTTTCACCGTTTATCTGCAGTGTGCATTGGGGATTGCGTTTATTGGCAAAAAGTCCGATGGGATCCAATTGCACAAGCAGTGGGCGTTCAGTAGCCAGGGTTCAGGCTGAAGAAGTGGGACCGAAAAGGTCAGATTTGCGACCGAGATGGTCAGCAAGGTTTATTATGTGTGAAAAGTATGGTTCACACACGGAGGCTTTTTGCACTGAATGGGTATGTATGACTAACAAGGACAGGGAACCATTCCCTAGCCACCCTAGCAGCTTTGAACCAGAGGTATTACAGAACTTAAGGATAAGGATATGTCTGATAAAATCCAAGAAACTAATGATTAGACATACAGATTGTTTACATTTATGGCAACAGGAGGGGGATGTGCAAAGGGAATTAGCTCGCGCAGCAGGTTCCAAACCTAGCGGGAAAACAATGGCGACCGCACCACCACCACCATATATTGTGGGGAGAAAGTGGCTACAAGCAATGGTACATTGGTACAGGATAGGAGAGTAATTGATAAATGTACTAACGCTAACCCTTGCCAGTTGTATCCCATTTTAAGTTTTCCCCAGGACTGCGAGCAGGAAGATGAGCCCAGCACGATATCGGCACTCTCTCTAGCAGCCACCATACAAGACACTCAGGTGGGCACGGCCCAACCAACAAGTGCAGAAGTCAGGCCCCCTAGCGGAGGGATAAGTGAGGTCGTGTCCACAGGTAAGTACGGTACCGTACATTATGCAGACACAATAGCACCTCACATTGTAGAATCAAACCAGAATGATGTAATTGAATTAAATCCTGTCAGGGTGATTGCAGTCCCCAACGGAAAGACTGACGCTCAGGGAGTCACTCCCATCAGGAACATTGCCATGCATTGTCCTTGGTCCCGGGCAGAGTTAAGGTCAATTATGTCAGAATTTCCCGATCCCAGAAAAGATCTAGTCGCATGCCAGAGGTTCATTAAAGAGTTAGGTAATGCCAACGAACCCACGAACAAAGATTGGCGAATAGTGCTATGGGTATGTTTACCCTCAAATATTGACCCCGCAAAATTCATAACCGATTGTAAGTTAGATACAGAAGTACCTCTCACTGATGAATACAATCAGGAGAATGTACGGCAAATCAATCTGCAATTAGGAGTATATTTCCCTACTGTTATCAAATGGAATAAAATCTTTTCCATAAGACAAAAGGAAGGTGAAACGGCATCCGAATATTTCCATCGAGCACTGCAGGAAATGTCTAGATACACTGGGATCGAGGACATAAAAGATAATGTGCATTACAGGGAGGTAGCTGTTACAGTATTAATGGACGGGTTAAAGGAGGCATTAAGAACAAGGGTACAGACCTCTCTACCAAACTAGAGAGGTATCTCGGTGGCTGCATTGAGAGTGTCCGCTGTCGAGCACGACCGGAACATCATTAAGCACAGGGAGTTACAGGGGGAAAGGCTGATGACAGTAAGTATAGACGCACTTACAAAAAGGCCATATCAGCCGAAACCCCAGACCCCTGATGGTAAGTCACGTGTAGTAACATGCTATACTTGTCACAAGGTAGGACATTTTGCAAGGGACTGTAGGAATAAAGGTACACATAATGTATACCGACCCCCTAGACCAGGATATGAACCACACTAGAATGCACATAATTGGGATCAGGGACCACCTAGGAGAAATTATGAGCCACATACAGGGGAAACAAGGAGGTACCCACCAAGGAGAGACTGGCAGGCCTCCGAAAATTCTCAGCTACCCCCTCACATATTGTGGCTGCCAATGCGCTGCGGGAGGGTCTCACCACACAATAGGGGTTGGGCCACACCTGTAATCTGCAGCCAGTGAAGTTGATTGCTAGCCTTGGTAGTGAACCTGAGGTCACGGTTGATGTAGCTGGTGTACCATTACCTTTTCTTGTAGATACAGGGGCGGCCAGGTCAGTGTTAAATTCGACAGTAGGCATAAAAACCACGGGTAAAACAATTTCGGCAATGGGAGTAACAGGAACGGTGCAACAATACCCTTTGAGTAGACCTGCAGAGATTATGATAGGGCCCTTGCAAACCAAACATTCTTCCCTGTTGGCTGCATCGGCTCTGACTAATCTACTCGGGAGAGATTTATTGTGTAAAATGCGGTGTGTCATAAACTTGACTCCTGAGGGTGTCTTCTTGGATATACCTGGGAACCATGCTCAAGAAGTACAAGATATATTAGACACCCCTCAAAGGCTAATGTCACATTCTACTGTTATAGACAGGTGTCCATCAAAGGTAGAGGAAATTATCTCACAAATACTGGGTTCCCTTTGGACCAAAGATGGACAAGACACTGGATTGATGGCGAATGTAGCTCCAGTAGTAGTACAAGTAAAAGATGGTAGGATAGCTCCAAAAATCCCTCAGTATCCTCTGAAGCCAGAGGTAGAATTAGGAGTGTACCCCATCATAGAGCGGCTGCTACAGCAGGGCATCATAGTCAGGACGTCCAGCACTGCCAATAGTCCCATCTTCCCGGTGAAAAAGAGTGGGGGGAGGGGTTACAGACTAGTGCAGGATCTAAGGGGGATAAACAAGATAGTAGAGAGCCAATTCCCCGTAGTGCCCAATCCAGCTGTCATCCTCATGCAAATTCCCTCTACTGCAAAATTCTTCACTGTCATCGACCTCTGTTCTGCCTTCTTTTCTGTCCCTCTGCACCCTGAAAGCCAATATATTTTTGCTTTTACATACAGGGGAGTACAGTCAGGGCCGGTTCAAGGGCGCTCTGCGCCCCGGGCAGGAAGGGGGTGTGGCCTAATACAGGGGGTGTGGTCAGTTACGCCCCCTGTACATTGCTAGCGCCGCTTGAATGCTGAGCGGTGCGCGATGACGTCATCGCGCACCGCACAGCAAAAGGTCCTCTCCACGAAGGGAAACTAGACGCATAGCGTCTAGTTTCCCTTCGTGGAGAGGACATTTGCTGTGCGGTGCGCGATGACGTCATCGCGCACCGCTCAGCAAAGTTACTCTCCACGAAGGGAAACTAGACGCATAGCGTCTAGTTCCCTTCACAGGAGGCGGACGGGGACGGCAGCGGGCAGCGGACAGGGGACACAGCGGGCAGCAGTGGTGGATCTTGCCACGGTGCGGCGCCCTCCGGATGGCGCCAGCGCCCTCCGGAAGGCGGCGCCCCGGGCAAAAGTCCTGCTTGCCCGTGGCAAGATCCGCTACTGAGTACAGTACACCTGGACTCGTCTTCCCCAAGGTTTCATTGACAGCCCGAGTATTTTCTCCCAGGCCTTGCATGACTGTTTACAATCCTTTCAACCTGAGAGTGGATCAGTGCTAATACAGTATGTCGATGACTTATTGTTGTGTTCTGACTCACTCGAATTGTCCTTGAAAGACACGAAACAGCTTCTGTTTCATCTTTCCCAAACGGGACACAAGGTTTCAAAGGATAAGTTGCAGTTGTGCCAGACCAGGGTAAAATATTTGGGACATTGCTTGACTCAAGGACTTAGACACCTCACCGCTGATAGAATACAGGCGATTCGCGACATGACTCTGCCACAAACGCAGTAACAGATCCGCACTTTCCTTGGAATGTGTGGGTACTGTCGAAACTGGATTCCAGGGTTCTCTATACTGGCTGTACCTTTGCAAGAAATGGTCTCTTCAAACAAACCAGAATGGGTCTCGCACACAGATGAGTCCGAACTGGCATTTGAGAGACTCAAACAGTGCCTATCACAGGCACCTGCATTAGGTATGACAGATTATGAGAAGCCCTTTTGAATTATACGGTACAGAAAGTGCAGGGTGCGTGGCAGGAGTTTTAACCCAGAGACATGGTGATGCCAGCAGGCCAGTAGCTTACTACAGTACACAGTTGGACACCGTAGCGTGGTCTCTCCCCACATGCTTGCGAAGTGTTGCAGCGATAGCTTTGCTAGTAAGTAAAAGCGAGGACGTAGTGTTAGGACACAACCTGACCATCCATACACCTCATGCAGTATCAGCCTTACTGAACTCCGCCCACACCAGACATGTCTGATCTGCTCGGTTTACAAAGTGGGAATTATCACTGATGGCCCCTGTAAACATCACCATTAAGAGCTCACTAAATCCTGCAACTTACTTGCCAAGTGTGCCTGGACAGGCACAAAGGGTGGAGGATGAGAATGATGGTGAAGGAGGATTTAGTGCAGACACTGATACGCATGATTGTATGGAATACCTGAATCAGACTTTCACTGCGAGGCCTGACATCAGTGACAACCCACTGGAAGGAGTAGACTTTACCTTCTACACTGACGGTAGTTGCCATAGACAGACGGACTCAGGAGACCTGTGTACTGGATATGCAGTTGTAGACGACAGAGGTATCATAGAAGCTGAACCCCTGGGCCCACCGCACTCAGCACAAGTTGCTGAGTTGGTCGCCCTAACCAGAGCGTGTGAATTGGCCAAGGGTAAGTCAGCTAATATATACACAGATTCTAGGTACGCCTTTGGAGTAGTGCATGATTTCGGGGCACTATGGCGCCTCAGAAATTTCATGACGGCAGCTGGCACACCTGTAGCGCATGCGTCCCACATAAAAAGACTTCTAACAGCGATACAGGAACCAGACAGAGTGGCTGTTATCAAGTGCAAAGCACATACTTACAACCAAGACCCAATTTCACTTGGTAACAGCCGGGCAGACGAAGCTGCTAAATCAGCAGCCAGCACCCCCATACAAACGAACATCACACCACTGATGACATTTAACACGATCAACACACAACAATTAATTGAAATGCACGACTTGTGTTCTTTACAGGAAAAGGCAGTCTGGAGGTCAAAGGGATATGGCCAGGAATCCTCAGGACTGTGGACAGGTGGACAGGGTAAGCTAGTGGCCCCCAGAGCATATCTTCCAAGCCTAGCTGAGGCGGCACACGGTCTGACTCATCTGGGTGAAGAGGATATGTGTAAGCTGGTAAGAGCCTACTGGTGTGCGCCAGGATTCTCTTCTCATGCAGGTAAGAGAGCAATGACATGTTTTACTTGCTTGAGGAAGAATATTGGAAAGTCAATACCAACAGAGCCATCCCATATCCTTCCGACAGACGGACCTTTTCAGGTAATACAAATCGATTTCAAACAGTTACCACCCTGTAGGAATTTAAAATATGTGTTAGTTTGTATTGATGTATTTTCCAACTGGGTAGAAGCGTTCCCTGCTGCCACAAATACTGCTACGTTCACTGCAAAGAAAATTGTGCAGGAATTTGTGTGTAGATATGGTATCCCTAGAATAATTGAAAGTGATAGGGGTACCCATTTTACAGGTGAAGTCTTTCAGGTCATGTGCAAGCTGATGGGAATTAATAGCAAGCTGCATACTCCGTACCGTCCACAGGCGAGTGCAAAGGTGGAGAGAGTGAATAGCACTATTAAGAACAAGCTGAGCAAATTAATGGCTGAAACTGGATTGTCATGGCCAGAAGCTTTGCCACTAGTGTTGTACAGCATCAGAACCACTCCCAGGTCTCCTCTTAACCTATCACCCTTTGAAATTCTTCTTTGTCGACAGCCTCATGTAATGATAGACCCCCAGGATGATTTGAAATGTAATAATGAAGTGACTGTGAAATATTTGGTTGGGTGAGCCAGCAGCTGAGAAATCAACAAAGAAATTTAAAGCTGGTGATTCCTGACCTACCGAACAGTAATTGTCATGACATTGAACCTGGGGATTATGATTCAAAATTTCTTACGCTCAGGTTGCCTCATAGACAGGTGGGAAGGACCATATCAAGTCTTGTTAACCGGCACAACAGCATTGAAGGTCGCCGAAAGAGAGACTTGGATCCACTCGTCCCACTGCAAGAAGGTCGCTGACCCGGAGAGAACTCGTGACAAAGATCAGAGTGTAGAGAATCTCGTATCACTGGAGTGTCTGTTCCGGGAAAGTTGAGAGGCAGGACTGTTGAAAGGCATCTGAGCACAGAGAGTAACAAGAGCTAGAACGGTTGTCGTACCACTTTCATTTTTCACCTCCCCCTGCATTTTTCCTTTCTTTTCTCCTTCTTATTTTCCTCCTTTCCCCTAACGAAATGGATCGATCACAGGAGACTGCGTTTTGGGTTCTGTTAGTAATTCTGGTTTAGATAAGACAGTTTGTTTTGGTGAGGGTCCCAGAGAGGTCGAGCAGGGATCTGGAATGGGTTCTGATAACAAGTATGGATTTGTAGGATCTCAGGATCAGCGCATCACTTTAGTAAAGGCTGGCATCAGTAAGCGCTCTGGTAGTCAGGGAGCTCGGAGGCACTGTGAGGGGTTATTGTCTGATGAATATTGTATTTGTAGGAATTGTGAGAATATAGTTGAGGATGGGTGCATCCAGAGATGTCAGTCCAACCTTAATATCGACATGGCCCGTCATCCGTTGAGTGATTACCACTCACTAGTGGGTAAGGTCTTAAACCAGACAGAATGCTGGGTATGCTCACAGGTACCTCAAAGTCAAAGCAAGTCAGGATTAGTACCGTACCCTTTAGCAATAGATGAGATACTCGAATTACGGGGTGGGAGACCGGTGGACAAGAAATTCAATATTTCTAGGCCCCCTAGTTTGAAGCTCCCCCAGTATCATGTAGACAGGTCCTTATTGTGTTTTAATATTTCCAATTACCAAAAACCGGGAAATTGGGAAGTGACGTGGAATAACCAGACAATGACCTTTTCACACAGAGCTGATACGATACCCATAGACTCTGAACTTGTACGCCAAATAGCCAACAGTGGGAGGTATTTTCGGTATAGGTATACTCGTGGAAGCAAGACCATGTGGGTTGGACAAGTATCACCAGGGTATTATGCTCATATCTTGGAAAGTTTGTAATATGGTGATGTTATATTTTGTCCCCTATGTTCTCCCAGATGATGCCTATTTCATATGTGGGAGGAAGACGTACAAGTGGCTTGCCCCGAGCTCAGAGGGATTGTGTTAGATTGGGAGAGTACTGCCAGAGGTCATGACCATAACCCATGATAAGATGAAAGACATTCACCGCAGTGCTCAGGCTACTTATACTCATACTCACTATGAACACATCATCAAGAGACACCTCATAGATAGGACAGAGCACGCAGCCTCTGATTTGATCCACGAATCCACCGGGATTCAATTCCTTCTTGCATTAGACATCACCCGTACTGCCAGAGGAATTATAAATTATAGGTATATCCATGCGCTAGCGAACTTGATAGATAATATCACTGAGATGTATGATGACACCTTCAGGTATATGGGAAGGGAGTTACAAGCTTACAAGAAGGAACTGATTCAGCACAGGATGGACCTTAATTATATCACAGCCGTGACAGGTGGGTACTGTGTTACTCTGGCAACTCAATATGGTGTGAAGTGCTGTACTTATATTACGAACAGTACTGACGACCCCACGGAGATCATCGATCAAAAGATGGACGATATCTTGCAGTTGAAGTGGGAGTTCAGGAGGAAGCACAACCTTACCTTAGCGACTGTGAATAATGAACTGACCGGCTGGGTCTCATGGTTGAACCCACGAAATTGGGTCTCAGGTTTAGGAGAATGGGCTCAAAATGTTATTATGAGTGTAGGGAAACTTCCCCTTTGTATCCTGGGAGTTGTCATAATAATTGGTTCGATATTTAGGTGTGTTCGAATTCTGACGCGGCGCAAGCACGGCACAAAGTTGATGAGTCTAAGGAGCGAGGGCGCTGTTATAGCAGCAGATTTAATTTATGACCCATCCATAGAGACAGTGTTATGATAAGGATTGCAAATGAATTTCATGGCCTGTTTCTTTTACCCGTTTTTCTTTTGTTTCCCCCTCTGCCCAGATACATCCATCCGGAAAAGACATCAGCCCTACCCAAAATGTTTATGTGAATGTATTTTAGATATGTGCCTTATCTTCATCTCTGCAACCTCCAGATAACAGCACACATAGTCGATAGGTGATGTCCACATATACTAGCACTCACTTATGTTTCCCCCTCCATGTATCATCAATTAAATGTGAACCCCATTTGTTTTAACAAGAAGCCGAAAAAAGAGCTCGGTAGTGTTTGTTGGCCCATTTACAGACCCTTAATACGGGATGAGAAGGATTTAATGTATACTTCGCAATACCTCGAAGCTTATTTAGAACACATACGGCACAATGTTACATGCCCCTCAGACATGGATTCATACATACATGCTTTCTACTATCCCACTAGGTCATACATTTCCCACCTACAACTCTCCCCCGACCACCCAAAACTTCTGTAGATATTGTATAGATATTTTTCTATTTAGTGATTAGATAGTGGCAGTTATTGGTGACTGCCAAAGGGTGGACTGTTAAAGTCGAAAAATATTGCAGTACACACATCACGTACAAACTACGCACAGATGGCCTCCGTGCGCGTACTTGCTCTGCTGTGCGTGCGCATATACGCAATTTGCGTATGGTCGCTCCCGCGGACCTGCGTATTAGCACGTGGTATGAGTATTTACGGTAGAGTTTGTGAACGCATGGAAAAGCCATCAAAACACATTACATATTTAATCGAAATAGTGCACAATGTACACATAGTCTCCCTGCACCACATCAGAAAGTAACAGCAGTTTAAATGGTAACAGAACAAAGGGATTCACCTTTACAGGATAGGAGGGGACAGAACAAGGTTATAAGGTGGTGTTTGGTATCCAGCTGAAGGGTATTTTAAGGGTAACATTCCGGTGTTGGTTTGAGAAAGATCGCATGTTCCTGCGGATAGTTATGTGCAGGAGCAGAATACAGATATAAACTGTATTTACTGTACATTATGTATGCGGCGGGAATCCAGAGAAGACCACCCACAAGAGCAGTTGGAACAGACATCGCCCACCTATTCAAACCGACCTATGACCTCTCCTGTACTGTAAATGACCATCCCTGTGTCCAATGGACAAAGAGATTACAGTATCCATTGTATTGTGTTTTGGATGAATTGTATAAAGAGAGCCTGCAGCAGGCCTGGTCAGACACAAGACTCACAAAGTTATCTATTAGATGACCGAGGACCGGACCGGGTAGCGCGGAGAATCCACTCACGTATGTACCATTGAATGTAGCCATTATTCTGTTGTATTGTATTGTTTATATTGTAACCCCCTTTCAGCAATAATATGCTGTGGTGTCGGAACTCAGTGGTTTAACTACAGACTGGTGTCGTGTCTTTCTTTCCCTGCTAAGGTTTAAAGTGTAATAGCATCGCACTGCATTGTTGCATAAGGTTTAAAGTGTATTCGTTGGGTGTGTACGCCAGGGACGTGCAGTCAGGGGAGGCAGTGCCTCCCCTGTCATTAATGATAACAATAATGCAAAGAAGATACTTATGACACATATTATGTGTCATAAGTATATGCTTTATATTATTGTAATCATTTGTATATTAAAAATAGGTTTAAATTAGTCTTTGGAGGCACAGAAATCAGTGCCTCCCGCGGGCAATGATAAAGGGCCGGAAGTGAGAGGCGGGACCAAGCTATGGGCAGTAAAAAGCCCATTTAAAAAATCAGTATAAGCGGCACTAGTATAAGTGCCTCAGTGACAGCGGCGTGCTTTCAGCCCACATGAAAGCACGCCCCTGTCTCTTAGGCAGATATGATTGGGCATCAGATTTGGATCCATCCCACCTTCAGTAGTGCTGAGCGACTCCATTGTCCGCCCTCTACACCGCACCGCCGCTCCTGTCGCCAGTGGAAGCCGGGAGCAGCTGTTCTCTCTGCCGCCAGGGCTGATGTTCTCTCTACCGCCAGGGCTGATGTTCTCTCTGCCGCCAGGGCTGACCGGACCATTACTCCAGGTAAGGCATCAGACCGCACCGCAGCCAGGCATGCTCTTCAGCTGTCACCTGGTCCCCACCCGCCGCAGATACTGTCAGAGACTGCCGCCCGCTTCCTTCCGGGATCTTCATTCTTGTGAATGAAGTGCTCCACGGCCTCCTTATATACACCGGTCAGTGTCTCTGCTGAGCGCTGCTGTATATTGCGCACAGGCCGTCCTGCTCTCGTTTCAGCGAGATGTGCACACTGTGGCATTGGGAGTATATGTGTGTACGGGGGGGAGGGGGGGGGGGGTGATTAGTGCGTTTGTGCTGGGTATAAGGGTAGGGTGTGTGACTACTAGGGTGGGGGTAATTACTGGATGTGTTTTCCTGGGTATAAGGGAAGGGGGGTGATTACTGTATGTGTGCACTGTGCAGGGGTATAAGGGGAGGGGGGGGGTGATTACTGTATGTGTGCACTGTGCAGGGGTATAAGGGGAGGGGGGGTGATTACTGTATGTGTGCACTGTGCAGGGGTATAAGGGGAGGGGGGTGATTACTGTATGTGTGCACTGTGCAGGGGTATAATGGGAGGGAGGGGTGATTACTGTATGTGTGCACTGTGCAGGGGTAAAAGGGGAGGGGGGGTGATTACTGTATGTGTGCACTGTGCAGGGGTAAAAGGGGAGGGGGGGGTGATTACTGTATGTGTGCACTGTGCAGGGGTATAAGGGGAGGGGGGGTGATTACTGTATGTGTGCACTGTGCAGGGGTAAAAGGGGAGGGGGGGGGTGATTACTGTATGTGTGCACTGTGCAGGGGTATAAGGGGAGGGGGGGGTGATTACTGTATGTGTGCACTGTGCAGGGGTATAATGGGAGGGGGGTGATTACTGTATGTGTGCACTGTGCAGGGGTATAAGGGGGGGGGTGATTACTGTATGTGTGCACTGTGCAGGGGTATAATGGGGGGGGGTGATTACTGTATGTGTGCACTGTGCAGGGGTATAATGGGAGGGGGGTGATTACTGTATGTGTGCACTGTGCAGGGGTATAATGGGGGGGGGTGATTACTGTATGTGTGCACTGTGCAGGGGTATAATGGGAGGGGGGTGATTACTGTATGTGTGCACTGTGCAGGGGTATAATGGGAGGGAGGGGTGATTACTGTATGTGTGCACTGTGCAGGGGTATAAGGGGAGGGGGGTGATTACTGTATGTGTGCACTGTGCAGGGGTATAAGGGGAGGGAGGGGTGATTACTGTATGTGTGCACTGTGCAGGGGTATAAGGGGAGGGGGGGTGATTACTGTATGTGTGCACTGTGCAGGGGTATAATGGGAGGGGGGTGATTACTGTATGTGTGCACTGTGCAGGGGTATAAGGGGAGGGGGGGTGATTACTGTATGTGTGCACTGTGCAGGGGTAAAAGGGGAGGGGGGGGGGTGATTACTGTATGTGTGCACTGTGCAGGGGTATAAGGGGAGGGGGGGTGATTACTGTATGTGTGCACTGTGCAGGGGTATAAGGGGAGGGGGGGTGATTACTGTATGTGTGCACTGTGCAGGGGTATAAGGGGAGGGGGGGTGATTACTGTATGTGTGCACTGTGCAGGGGTATAATGGGAGGGGGGTGATTACTGTATGTGTGCACTGTGCAGGGGTATAAGGGGAGGGGGTGATTACTGTATGTGTGCACTGTGCAGGGGTATAAGGGGAGGGGGGGGTGATTACTGTATGTGTGCACTGTGCAGGGGTATAAGGGGAGGGGGGGTGATTACTGTATGTGTGCACTGTGCAGGGTATAAGGGGAGGGGGGGGGTGATTACTGTATGTGTGCACTGTGCAGGGGTATAATGGGAGGGGGGTGATTACTGTATGTGTGCACTGTGCAGGGGTATAAGGGGAGGGGGGTGATTACTGTATGTGTGCACTGTGCAGGGGTATAAGGGGGGGAGGGTGATTACTGTATGTGTGCACTGTGCAGGGGTTATAATGGGAGGGGGGGTGATTACTGTATGTGTGCACTGTGCAGGGGTATAAGGGGAGGGGAGGGTGATTACTGTATGTGTGCACTGTGCAGGGGTATAAGGGGAGGGGGGGTGATTACTGTATGTGTGCACTGTGCAGGGGTATAAGGGGAGGGGGGGGTGATTACTGTATGTGTGCACTGTGCAGGGGTATAAGGGGAGGGGGGGTGATTACTGTATGTGTGCACTGTGCAGGGGTATAAGGGGAGGGGGGTGATTACTGTATGTGTGCACTGTGCAGGGGTAAAAGGGGAGGGGGGGGTGATTACTGTATGTGTGCACTGTGCAGGGGTATAAGGGGAGGGGGGGTGATTACTGTATGTGTGCACTGTGCAGGGGTATAATGGGAGGGGGGGTGATTACTGTATGTGTGCACTGTGCAGGGGTATAAGGGGGGGAGGGGGGTGATTACTGTATGTGTGCACTGTGCAGGGGTATAAGGGGAGGGGGGTGATTACTGTATGTGTGCACTGTGCAGGGGTATAAGGGGAGGGAGGGTGATTACTGTATGTGTGCACTGTGCAGGGGTATAAGGGGAGGGGGGTGATTACTGTATGTGTGCACTGTGCAGGGGTATAAGGGGAGGGGGGGTGATTACTGTATGTGTGCACTGTGCAGGGGTATAAGGGGAGGGAGGGTGATTACTGTATGTGTGCACTGTGCAGGGGTATAAGGGGAGGGGGGGTGATTACTGTATGTGTGCACTGTGCAGGGGTATAAGGGGAGGGGGGGTGATTACTGTATGTGTGCACTGTGCAGGGGTATAATGGGGAGGGGGGGTGATTACTGTATGTGTGCACTGTGCAGGGGTATAAGGGGAGGGGGGTGATTACTGTATGTGTGCACTGTGCAGGGGTATAAGGGGAGGGGGGTGATTACTGTATGTGTGCACTGTGCAGGGGTATAAGGGGAGGGGGGGGTGATTACTGTATGTGTGCACTGTGCAGGGGTATAAGGGGAGGGGGGGTGATTACTGTATGTGTGCACTGTGCAGGGGTATAATGGGAGGGGGGTGATTACTGTATGTGTGCACTGTGCAGGGGTATAAGGGGAGGGGGGGTGATTACTGTATGTGTGCACTGTGCAGGGGTATAAGGGGAGGGGGGTGATTACTGTATGTGTGCACTGTGCAGGGGTATAAGGGAGGGGGGTGATTACTGTATGTGTGCACTGTGCAGGGGTATAAGGGGAGGGAGGGGTGATTACTGTATGTGTGCACTGTGCAGGGGTATAAGGGGAGGGGGGGGTGATTACTGTATGTGTGCACTGTGCAGGGGTATAAGGGGAGGGGGGGTGATTACTGTATGTGTGCACTGTGCAGGGGTATAAGGGGAGGGGGGGGTGATTACTGTATGTGTGCACTGTGCAGGGGTATAAGGGGAGGGGGGGTGATTACTGTATGTGTGCACTGTGCAGGGGTATAAGGGGAGGGGGGTGATTACTGTATGTGTGCACTGTGCAGGGGTATAAGGGGAGGGGGGGTGATTACTGTATGTGTGCACTGTGCAGGGGTATAAGGGGAGGGGGGTGATTACTGTATGTGTGCACTGTGCAGGGGTATAAGGGAGGGGGGGTGATTACTGTATGTGTGCACTGTGCAGGGGTATAAGGGGAGGGGGGGTGATTACTGTATGTGTGCACTGTGCAGGGGTATAAGGGGAGGGGGGGTGATTACTGTATGTGTGCACTGTGCAGGGGTATAATGGGGGGGGTGATTACTGTATGTGTGCACTGTGCAGGGGTATAAGGGGAGGGGGGTGATTACTGTATGTGTGCACTGTGCAGGGGTATAAGGGGAGGGAGGGGGGTGATTACTGTATGTGTGCACTGTGCAGGGGTATAAGGGGAGGGGGGTGATTACTGTATGTGTGCACTGTGCAGGGGTATAAGGGGAGGGGGGGTGATTACTGTATGTGTGCACTGTGCAGGGGTATAAGGGGAGGGGGGGGTGATTACTGTATGTGTGCACTGTGCAGGGGTATAAGGGGAGGGGGGTGATTACTGTATGTGTGCACTGTGCAGGGGTATAAGGGGAGGGGGGTGATTACTGTATGTGTGCACTGTGCAGGGGTATAATGGGAGGGGGGGTGATTACTGTATGTGTGCACTGTGCAGGGGTATAAGGGGAGGGGGGTGATTACTGTATGTGTGCACTGTGCAGGGGTATAAGGGGAGGGGGGGTGATTACTGTATGTGTGCACTGTGCAGGGGTATAAGGGGAGGGGGGTGATTACTGTATGTGTGCACTGTGCAGGGGTATAAGGGGAGGGGGGGGTGATTACTGTATGTGTGCACTGTGCAGGGGTATAAGGGGAGGGGGGGTGATTACTGTATGTGTGCACTGTGCAGGGGTATAAGGGGAGGGAGGGGTGATTACTGTATGTGTGCACTGTGCAGGGGTATAAGGGGGAGGGGGGGTGATTACTGTATGTGTGCACTGTGCAGGGGTATAAGGGGAGGGGGGGTGATTACTGTATGTGTGCACTGTGCAGGGGTATAAGGGGAGGGGGGGTGATTACTGTATGTGTGCACTGTGCAGGGGTATAAGGGGAGGGGGGGGTGATTACTGTATGTGTGCACTGTGCAGGGGTATAAGGGGAGGGGGGGTGATTACTGTATGTGTGCACTGTGCAGGGGTATAAGGGGAGGGGGGGTGATTACTGTATGTGTGCACTGTGCAGGGGTATAAGGGGAGGGGGGGTGATTACTGTATGTGTGCACTGTGCAGGGTATAAGGGGAGGGGGGGTGATTACTGTATGTGTGCACTGTGCAGGGGTATAAGGGGAGGGGGGTGATTACTGTATGTGTGCACTGTGCAGGGGTATAAGGGGAGGGGGGGTGATTACTGTATGTGTGCACTGTGCAGGGGTATAAGGGGAGGGGGGGGTGATTACTGTATGTGTGCACTGTGCAGGGGTATAAGGGGAGGGGGGGTGATTACTGTATGTGTGCACTGTGCAGGGGTATAAGGGGAGGGGGGGTGATTACTGTATGTGTGCACTGTGCAGGGGTATAAGGGAGGGGGGGTGATTACTGTATGTGTGCACTGTGCAGGGGTATAAGGGGAGGGGGGGTGATTACTGTATGTGTGCACTGTGCAGGGGTATAAGGGGAGGGGGGGTGATTACTGTATGTGTGCACTGTGCAGGGGTATAAGGGGAGGGGGGGTGATTACTGTATGTGTGCACTGTGCAGGGGTATAAGGGGAGGGGGGTGATTACTGTATGTGTGCACTGTGCAGGGGTATAAGGGGAGGGGGGGTGATTACTGTATGTGTGCACTGTGCAGGGGTATAATGGGAGGGGGGGTGATTACTGTATGTGTGCACTGTGCAGGGGTATAAGGGGAGGGGGGGGTGATTACTGTATGTGTGCACTGTGCAGGGGTATAAGGGGAGGGGGGGGTGATTACTGTATGTGTGCACTGTGCAGGGGTATAAGGGGAGGGAGGGTGATTACTGTATGTGTGCACTGTGCAGGGGTATAAGGGGAGGGGGGGTGATTACTGTATGTGTGCACTGTGCAGGGGTATAAGGGGAGGGGGGGTGATTACTGTATGTGTGCACTGTGCAGGGGTATAAGGGGAGGGGGGGTGATTACTGTATGTGTGCACTGTGCAGGGGTATAAGGGGAGGGGGGGTGATTACTGTATGTGTGCACTGTGCAGGGGTATAAGGGGAGGGGGGGTGATTACTGTATGTGTGCACTGTGCAGGGGTAATGGGAGGGGGGTGATTACTGTATGTGTGCACTGTGCAGGGTATAAGGGGAGGGGGGTGATTACTGTATGTGTGCACTGTGCAGGGGTATAAGGGGAGGGGGGTGATTACTGTATGTGTGCACTGTGCAGGGGTATAAGGGAGGGGGGTGGTGATTACTGTATGTGTGCACTGTGCAGGGGTATAAGGGGAGGGGGGTGATTACTGTATGTGATGCACTGTGCAGGGGTATAATGGGAGGGGGGTGATTACTGTATGTGTGCACTGTGCAGGGGTATAAGGGGAGGGGGGTGATTACTGTATGTGTGCACTGTGCAGGGTATAAGGGGAGGGAGGGTGATTACTGTATGTGTGCACTGTGCAGGGGTATAAGGGGAGG